>NW_027457187.1:0-162876 GCF_040206685.1 Ascaphus truei | reverse complement strand
TTCCCTGCCTCCCTTCCCATTCCACCCTCCCCTTCCGATTCCATCTGTCCCCTTCCCATTTCCTCCTCCCTCTTCCCATTCCCTCCCCTTCCCATTCCCTCCCCTTCCCATTCCCTCCTCTCCTCTTCCATTCCCTCCCTCCCCTTCCCATTCCCTCCCCTTCCCATTCCCTCCCTCCCCTTCCCTCCCTCCCCTTCCCATTCCATCCTCCCCTTCCCATTCCTTCCCTCCCCTTCCCATTCCCTCCCTCCCCTACCCTCCCTCCCTTCCCATTCCCTCCCCTTCCCATTCCTCCCTCCCCTTCCCATCCCTCCCTCCCCTTCCCATTCCCTCCCATTCCCATTCCTCCCCTTCCATCCCTCCCTCCCCTTCCCATTCCCTCCCCTTCCCATTCCCTTCCCCTCCCCATTCCCTCCCTCCCATTCCCTCCCTCCCCTTCCCATTCCCTCCCCTTCCCATTCCCTCCCTCCCCTTCCCATCCCCTCCCTCCCCTTCCCATTCCCTCCCCTTCCCATTCCCTCCCCTTCCCATTCCCTCCCTCCCTTCTCATCCCCTCCCTCCCCTTCCAATTCCCTCCCCTTCCTATTCCCTCCCCTTCCCATTCCCTTCCTCCCTTTCCCATTCCCTCCCCTTCCTATTCCCTCCCTCCCCTTCCCATTCCCTCCCTCCCCTCCCATTCCCTTCCTTCCCATTCCCATTCCCTCCCTCCCTTTCCCATTCTCTCCCCTTCCCATTCCCTCCCATTCCCCTCCCTCCCCTTCCCTTTCCTCCCTCCCCTTCCCATTCCCTCCCCTTCCCATTCCCTCCCCTTCCCATTCCCTCCCTCCTCTTCTCATTCCCTCCCTCCCCTTCCCATTCCCTCCCCTTCCCATTCCCTCCCTCCCATTCCCTCCCCTTCCCATTCCCTCCCCTTCCCATTCCCTCCCCTTCCCATTCCTCCCTCCCCTTCCCATTCCCTCCCCTTCCCATTCCCTCCGCTCCCCATTCCCTCCCTCCCCATTCCCCCCCTCCCCTTCCCATTCCCTCCCCTTCCCATTCCCTCCCTCCCCTTCCCATCCCCTCCCTCCCCTTCCATTCCCTCCCCTTCCCATTCCCTCCCCTTCCCATTCCCTCCCTCCCCTTCCCATCCCCTCCCTCCCCTTCCCATTCCCTCCCCTTCCCATTCCCTCCCCTTCCCATTCCCTCCCTCCCTTTCAATTCCCTCCTCTTCCATTCCCTCCCTCCCCTTCCCATTCCCTCCCTCCCCTTCCCATTCTCTTCCTTCCCATTCCCATTCGCTCCCTCCCCTTCCCATTCTCTCCCTCCCCTTCCCATTCCCTCCCATTCCCTCCCTCCCCTTCCCATTCCCTCCCTCCCCTTCCATTCCCTCCCCTTCCATTCCCTCCCTCCTTTTCTCATTCCCTCCCTCCACTTCCCATTCCCTCCCTCCCATTCCCTCCCTCCCTTTCCCATTCCCTCCCTCCTCTTCCATTCCCTCCCTCCCCTTCCCATTCCCTCCCCTTCCCATTCCTCCCCTTCCCATTCCTCCCTCCCCTTCCCATTCCCTCCCTCCCCTTCCCATTTCCTCCCTCCCCTTCCCATTCCCTCCCCTTCCAATTCCCTCCCCTTCCCATTTCCTCCCCTTCCCATTCCCTCCCTCCCCTTCCCATTCCCTCCCTCCCCTTCCCATTCCCTCCCCTTCCCATTCCCTCCCCTTCCCATTCCCTCCCCTTCCCATTCCCTCCCTCCCCATTCCCTCCCTCCTCTTCCCATTCCCTCCCCTTCCCATTCCCTCCCTCCCCTTCGCATCCCCTCCCCTTCCCATTCTCTCCCCTTCCCATTCCCTCCCTCCCATTCCCATCCCCTCCCTCCCCTTCCCATTCCCTCCCCTTCCCATTCCCTCCCCTTCCCATTCCCTCCCTCCCTTTCCCATTCCCTCCCCTTCCCATTCCCTCCCTCCCCTTCCCATTCCCTTCCTTCCCATTCCCATTCCCTCCCTCCCCTTCCCATTCTCTCCCCTTCCCATTCCCTCCCATTCCCTCCCTCCCCTTCCCATTCCCTCCCTCCCCTTCCCATTCCCTCCCCTTCCCATTCCCTCCCCTTCCCATTCCCTCCCCCTCCCCCTCCTCTCTCATTCCCTCCCTCCTCTTCCCATTCCCTCCCCTTCCCATTCCCTCCCTCCCATTCCCTCCCCTTCCCATTCCCTCCCCTTCCCATCCCCTCCCCTTCCCATTCCCTCCCCTTCCCATTCCCTCCCTCCTCTTCCCATTCCCTCCCTCCCATTCCCTCCCTCACCTTCCCATTCCCTCCCTCCCTTTCCCATTCCCTCCCTCCCCTTCCCATTCCCTCCCTCCCCTTCCCATTCCCTCCCTCTCATTCCCTCCCTCGACTTCCCATTCCCTCCACTTCCCATACCCTCCCTCCCCTTCCCATTCCCTCCCTCCCCTTCCCATTCCCTTCCTCCCCTTCCCTCCCCTTCCCATTCCCTCCCTCCACTTCCCATTCCCTCCCTCCCCTTCCCATTCCCTCCCTCCCATTCCCTCCCCTTCCCATTCCCTCCCTTCCCTTCCCATTCCCTCCCTCCACTTCCCATTCCCTCCTTCCCCTTCCCATTCCCTCCCTCCCCTTCCCATCCCCTCCCTCCCATTCCCTCCCTCCCCCTCCCATTCCCTCCCTCCCCCTCCCATTCCCTCCCCTTCCCATTCCCTCCCTCCCCTTCCCATTCCCTCCCTCCCCTTCCCATCCCCTCCCTCCCATTCCCTCCCTCCCCCTCCCATTCCCTCCCTCCCCTTCCCATTCCCTCCCTCCCCTTCCCTCCCTCCCCTTCCCATTCCCTCCCTCCACTTCCCATTCCCTCCCTCCCCTTCCCATTCCCTCCCTCCCCTTCCCATCCCCTCCCTCCCATTCCCTCCCTCCCCCTCCCATTCCCTCCCTCCACTTCCCATTCCTCCCTCCCCCTCCCATTCCCTCCCTCCCCTTCCCATTCCCTCCCTCCCCTTCCCTCCCTCCCCCTCCCATTCCTTTCCTCTCTGTCCCTTTTTCTATATATTTTCTATGTTAAAAAATAAAAATAATTTGAAATTAACAGAATCCAAAGATTTATATCTAAAAATTAAATTGATATACGACATACAGAAAATAGTAAAGAAAAATTGTTATGAAGATAATTGTTTTTACTAAGATAGATGTATAAATATTGCTCCTTTATCAAAATTGTGCATGTAAGTAACAATAAGAAAAGTGGGAGTAATACAGAAGAGCAGGGTAACGTGTAACTAATAATTACAGTAACAATAAGAAGAGCAGGGTAACGTGTAACTAATAATTACAGTAACAATAAGAGGAGCAGGGTAACGTGTAACTAATAATTACAGTAACAATAAGAGGAGCAGGGTAACGTGTAACTAATAATTACAGTAACAATAAGAGGAGCAGGGTAACGTGTAACTAATAATTACAGTAACAATAAGAGGAGCAGGGTAACGTGTAACTAATAATTACAGTAACAATAAGAGGAGCAGGGTAAGTGTAACTAATAATTACAGTAACAATAAGAAGTAACAATAAGTAACAATAAATAGTAACTAATAATTACAGTAACAATAAGAGGAGCAGGGTAACGTGTAACTAATAATTACAGTAACACTAAGAAGAGCAGGGTAACGTGTAACTAATAATTACAGTAACAATAAGAAGAGCAGGGTAACGTGTAACTAATAATTACAGTAACACTAAGAAGAGCAGGGTAATGTGTAACTAATAATTACAGTAACAATAAGAGGAGCAGGGTAACGTGTAACTAATAATTACAGTAACAATAAGAGGAGCAGGGTAACGTGTAACTAATAATTACAGTAACAATAAGAGGAGCAGGGTAACGTGTAACTAATAATTACAGTAACAATAAGAAGTAACAATAAATAACAATAAATAGTAACTAATAATTACAGTAACAATAAGAGGAGCAGGGTAACGTGTAACTAATAATTACAGTAACACTAAGAAGAGCAGGGTAACGTGTAACTAATAATTACAGTAACAATAAGAAGAGCAGGGTAACGTGTAACTAATAATTACAGTAACACTAAGAAGAGCAGGGTAACGTGTAACTAATAATTACAGTAACAATAAGAGGAGCAGGGTAACGTGTAACTAATAATTACAGTAACAATAAGAAGTAACAATAAGTAACAATAAATAGTAACTAATAATTACAGTAACAATAAGAGGAGCAGGGTAACGTGTAACTAATAATTACAGTAACAATAAGAAGAGCAGGGTAACGTGTAACCAATAATTACAGTAACAATAAGGAGAGCAGGGTAACGTGTAACTAATAATTACAGTAACAATAAGAAGAGCAGGGTAACGTGTAACTAATAATTACAGTAACAATAAGAAGAGCAGGGTAACGTGTAACTAATAATTACAGTAACAATAAGAAGAGCAGGGTAACGTGGGAGTAATAATTACAGTAATAATAAGAAGAGCAGGGTAACGTGTAACTAATAATTACAGTAACAATAAGAAGAGCAGGGTAACGTGTAACTAATAATTACCGTAACAATAAGAAGAGCAGGGTAACGTGTAACTAATAATTACAGTAACAATAAGAAAAGCAGGGTAACGTGTAACTAATAATTACAGTAACAATAAGAAGAGCAGGGTAACGTGGGAGTAATAATTACAGTAATAATAAGAAGAGCAGGGTAACGTGTAACTAATAATTACAGTAACAATAAGAAGAGCAGGGTAACGTGTAACTAATAATTACAGTAACAATAAGAAGAGCAGGGTAACGTGTAACTAATAATTACAGTAACAATAAGAGGAGCAGGGTAACGTGTAACTAATAATTACAGTAACAATAAGAAGAGCAGGGTAACGTGTAACTAATAATTACAGTAACAATAAGGAGAGCAGGGTAACGTGTAACTAATAATTACAGTAACAATAAGAAGAGCAGGGTAACGTGTAACTAATAATTACAGTAACAATAAGAAGAGCTGGGTAACGTGTAACTAATAATTACAGTAACAGTAAGAAGAGCAGGGTAACGTGGGAGTAATAATTACAGTAATAAGAAGAAGAGCAGGGTAACGTGTAACTAATAATTACAGTAACAATAAGAAGAGCAGGGTAACGTGTAACTAATAATTACAGTAACAATAAGAAAAGCAGGGTAACGTGGGAGTAATAATTACAGTAATAATAAGAAGAGCAGGGTAACGTGTAACTAATAATTACAGTAACAATAAGAAGAGCAGGGTAACGTGTAACTAATAATTACAGTAACAATAAGAGGAGCAGGGTAACGTGTAACTAATAATTACAGTAACAATAAGAAGAGCAGGGTAACGTGGGAGTAATAATTACAGTAACAATAAGAGGAGCAGGGTAACGTGTAACTAATAATTACAGTAACAATAAGAGGAGCAGGGTAACGTGTAACTAATAATTACAGTAACAATAAGAGGAGCAGGGTAACGTGTAACTAATAATTACAGTAACAATAAGAAGAGCAGGGTAACGTGTAACTAATAATTACAGTAACAATAAGAAGAGCAGGGTAACGTGTAACTAATAATTACAGTAACAATAAGAGGAGCAGGGTAACGTGTAACTAATAATTACAGTAACAATAAGAAGAGCAGGGTAACGTGTAACTAATAATTACAGTAACAATAAGAAGAGCAGGGTAACGTGGGAGTAATAATTACAGTAACAATAAGAGGAGCAGGGTAACGTGTAACTAATAATTACAGTAACAATAAGAAGAGCAGGGTAACGTGTAACTAATAATTACAGTAACAATAAGAAGAGCAGGGTAACGTGTAACTAATAATTACAGTAACAATAAGAAGAGCAGGGTAACGTGTAACTAATAATTACAGTAACAATAAGAAGAGCAGGGTAACGTGTAACTAATAATTACAGTAACAATAAGAAGAGCAGGGTAACGTGTAACTAATAATTACAGTAACAATAAGAAGAGCAGGGTAACGTGTAACTAATAATTACAGTAACAATAAGAAGAGCAGGGTAACGTGTAACTAATAATTACAGTAACAATAAGAAGAGCAGGGTAACGTGTAACTAATAATTACAGTAACAATAAGAAGAGCAGGGTAACGTGTAACTAATAATTACAGTAACAATAAGAAGAGCAGGGTAACGTGTAACTAATAATTACAGTAACAATAAGAGGAGCAGGGTAACGTGTAACTAATAATTACAGTAACACTAAGAAGAGCAGGGTAACATGTAACCAATAAATACAGTAACAATAAGAGGAGCAGGGTAACGTGTAACCAATAATTACAGTAACAATAAGAAGAGCAGGGTAACGTGTAACTAATAATTACAGTAACAATAAGAAGAGCAGGGTAACGTGTAACCAATAATTACAGTAACAATAAGAAGAGCAGGGTAACGTGTAACTAATAATTAGAGTAACAATAAGAAGAGCAGGGTAACGTGTAACTAATAATTACAGTAACAATAAGAAGAGCAGGGTAACGTGGGAGTAATAATTACAGTAATAATAAGAAGAGCAGGGTAACGTGTAACTAATAATTCCAGTAATAATAAGAAGAGCAGGGTAACGTGTAACTAATAATTACAGTAATAATAAGAAGAGCAGGGTAACGTGTAACTAATAATTACAGTAACAATAAGAAGAGCAGGGTAACGTGTGACTAATAATTCCAGTAACAATAAGAGGAGCAGGGTAACGTGTGAGTAATAATTACAGTAACAATAAGAAGAGCAGGGTAACGTGTAACTAATAATTACAGTAACAATAAGAAGCGCAGGGTAACGTGTAACTAATAATTACAGTAACAATAAGAAGAGCGTGACGTGTAACTAATAATTACAGTAACAATAAGAGGAGCAGGGTAACGTGTAACTAATAATTACAGTAACAATAAGAAGAGCAGGGTAACGTGTAACTAATAATTACAGTAACAATAAGAAGAGCAGGGTAACGTGGGAGTAATAATTACAGTAACAATAAGAAGAGCAGGGTAACGTGTAACTAATAATTACAGTAACAATAAGAGGAGCAGGGTAACAATGTAACTAATAATTACAGTAACAATAAGAAGAGCAGGGTAACGTGTAACTAATAATTACAGTAACAATAAGAAGAGCAGGGTAACGTGGGAGTAATAATTACAGTAACAATAAGAAGAGCAGGGTAACGTGTAACTAATAATTACAGTAACAATAAGAGGAGCAGGGTAACAATGTAACTAATAATTACAGTAACAATAAGAGAAGCAGGGTAACGTGTAACTAATAATTACAGTAACAATAAGAGGAGCAGGGTAACAATGTAACTAATAATTACAGTAACAATAAGAGGAGCAGGGTAACGTGTAACTAATAATTACAGTAACAATAAGAAGAGCAGGGTAAGAATATGACCAGGATACCGTGTGAGTAATAATTTTAGTAACAATAAAACGAATAGAAAACAGTGTGAGTAATAATTGTAGTAATAAAAAGATGAGCCGGGCATCATGTGAGTAATAATTTTATTAACAGTAAGAAGAGCAGGGTACCGTGTGAGTGATAATTGTAGCAACAAAAAGAGCAGCATAGCATATTGTAGTAACAATAAAACGAATATAATACAGTGTGAGAAATAATTCCAGTAACAATAAGAAGAGAATAAAGTGTGAGCAATAATTGTAGTAACAATAACAGAATAGAATACAGTGTGAGTAATAATTGTAGCAATAAGTAGAAGAGCCGGGTTATGTGTGATTAATAATTGTAGTAACAATAAGAAGAGCATAATAAAGTGTGAGTAATAATTGTAGTAACAATAATAGAAAGAGCAGGGTACCGTGTGTGTGATAATTGTAGCAACAAAAAAAGCAGCATAACGTGTGAGTAATAATTGTAGTAACAATAAGAAGAGCAGGGTAACGTGTAACTAATAATTACAGTAACAATAAGAAGAGCAGGGTAGGAATATGATCAGGATACCTTGTGAGTAATAATTCCAGTAACAATAAGAATAGAATAAAGTGTGAGTAATAATTGTAGTAACAATAAAACGAATAGAATACTGTGTGAGTAATAATTGTAGTAATAAGTAGAAGAGCCGGGTAACCTGTGATTAATAATTGTAGTAACAATAAAAAGAGCATAATAAAGTGTGAGTAATAATTGTAGTAATAATAATAAAAAGAGCAGGGTACCGTGTGTGTGATAATTGTAGCAACAAAAAGAATAGAATAGTGTGAGCAATAATTGTAGTAACACTAAGAAGAGCAGGGTAACGTGTAACTAATAATTACAGTAACAATAAGAAGAGCAGGGTAACGTGTAACTTATAATTACAGTAACAATAAGAAGAGCAGGGTAACGTGTAACTAATAATTACAGTAACAATAAGAGGAGCAGGGTAACGTGTAACTAATAATTGTAGTAACACTAAGCAAAGCAGGGTAACGTGTAACTAATAATTACAGTAACAATAAGAGGAGCAGGGTAACGTGGGAGTAATAATTACAGTAACAATAAGAGGAGCAGGGTAACGTGTAACTAATAATTACAGTAACAATAAGAAGAGCAAGGTAACGTGTAACTAGTAATTACAGTAACAATAAGAGGAGCAGGGTAACGTGTAACTAATAATTACAGTAACAATAAGAAAATCAGGGTAACGTGTAACTAATAATTACAGTAACAATAAGAGGAGCAGGATAACGTGTAACTAATAATTACAGTAACAATAAGAAGAGCAGGGTAACATGTGAGTAATAATTCCAGTAACAATAAGAGGAGCAGGGTAATGTGTAACTAATAATTCCAGTAACAATAAGAAGAGCAGGGTAATGTGTAACTAATAATTCCAGTAACAATAAGAAGAGCAGGGTAACGTGTAACTAATAATTACAGTAACAATAAGAAGAGCAGGGTAACGTGTAACTAATAATTACAGTAACAATAAGAAGAGCAGGGTAACGTGTAACTAATAATTACAGTAACAATAAGAAGAGCAGGGTAACGTGTAACTAATAATTACAGTAACAATAAGAGGAGCAGGGTAACGTGTAACTAATAATTACAGTAACACTAAGAAGAGCAGGGTAACGTGTAACTAATAATTACAGTAACAATAAGAAGAGCAGGGTAACGTGTAACTAATAATTACAGTAACAATAAGAAGAGCAGGGTAACGTGTAACTAATAATTACAGTAACAATAAGAAGAGCAGGGTAACGTGTAACTAATAATTACAGTAACAATAAGAAGAGCAGGGTAACGTGTAACTAATAATTACAGTAACAATAAGAAGAGCAGGGTAACGTGTAACTAATAATTACAGTAACAATAAGAAGAGCAGGGTAACGTGTAACTAATAATTACAGTAACAATAAGAAGAGCAGGGTAACGTGTAACTAATAATTACAGTAACAATAAGAAGAGCAGGGTAACGTGTAACTAATAATTACAGTAACAATAAGAAGAGCAGGGTAACGTGTAACTAATAATTACAGTAACAATAATAAGAGCAGGGTAACGTGTAACTAATAATTACAGTAACAATAAGAAGAGCAGGGTAACGTGTAACTAATAATTACAGTAACAATAAGAAGAGCAGGGTAACGTGTAACTAATAATTACAGTAACAATAAGAAGAGCAGGGTAACGTGTAACTAATAATTACAGTAACAATAATAAGAGCAGGGTAACGTGTAACTAATAATTACAGTAACAATAATAAGAGCAGGGTAACGTGTAACTAATAATTACAGTAACAATAAGAGGAGCAGGATAACGTGTAACTAATAATTACAGTAACAATAAGAAGAGCAGGGTAACGTGTAACTAATAATTACAGTAACAATAAGAAGAGCAGGGTAACGTGTAACTAATAATTACAGTAACAATAAGAAGAGCAGGGTAACGTGTAACTAATAATTACAGTAACAATAATAAGAGCAGGGTAACGTGTAACTAATAATTACAGTAACAATAAGAAGAGCAGGGTAACGTGTAACTAATAATTACAGTAACAATAAGAAGAGCAGGGTAGGAATATGATCAGGATACCTTGTGAGTAATAATTCCAGTAACAATAAGAATAGAATAAAGTGTGAGTAATAATTGTAGTAACAATAAAACGAATAGAATACTGTGTGAGTAATAATTGTAGTAATAAGTAGAAGAGCCGGGTAACCTGTGATTAATAATTGTAGTAACAATAAAAAGAGCATAATAAAGTGTGAGTAATAATTGTAGTAATAATAATAAAAAGAGCAGGGTACCGTGTGTGTGATAATTGTAGCAACAAAAAGAATAGAATAGTGTGAGCAATAATTGTAGTAACACTAAGAAGAGCAGGGTAACGTGTAACTAATAATTACAGTAACAATAAGAAGAGCAGGGTAACGTGTAACTTATAATTACAGTAACAATAAGAAGAGCAGGGTAACGTGTAACTAATAATTACAGTAACAATAAGAGGAGCAGGGTAACGTGTAACTAATAATTGTAGTAACACTAAGCAAAGCAGGGTAACGTGTAACTAATAATTACAGTAACAATAAGAGGAGCAGGGTAACGTGGGAGTAATAATTACAGTAACAATAAGAGGAGCAGGGTAACGTGTAACTAATAATTACAGTAACAATAAGAAGAGCAAGGTAACGTGTAACTAGTAATTACAGTAACAATAAGAGGAGCAGGGTAACGTGTAACTAATAATTACAGTAACAATAAGAAAATCAGGGTAACGTGTAACTAATAATTACAGTAACAATAAGAGGAGCAGGATAACGTGTAACTAATAATTACAGTAACAATAAGAAGAGCAGGGTAACATGTGAGTAATAATTCCAGTAACAATAAGAGGAGCAGGGTAATGTGTAACTAATAATTCCAGTAACAATAAGAAGAGCAGGGTAATGTGTAACTAATAATTCCAGTAACAATAAGAAGAGCAGGGTAACGTGTAACTAATAATTACAGTAACAATAAGAAGAGCAGGGTAACGTGTAACTAATAATTACAGTAACAATAAGAAGAGCAGGGTAACGTGTAACTAATAATTACAGTAACAATAAGAAGAGCAGGGTAACGTGTAACTAATAATTACAGTAACAATAAGAGGAGCAGGGTAACGTGTAACTAATAATTACAGTAACACTAAGAAGAGCAGGGTAACGTGTAACTAATAATTACAGTAACAATAAGAAGAGCAGGGTAACGTGTAACTAATAATTACAGTAACAATAAGAAGAGCAGGGTAACGTGTAACTAATAATTACAGTAACAATAAGAAGAGCAGGGTAACGTGTAACTAATAATTACAGTAACAATAAGAAGAGCAGGGTAACGTGTAACTAATAATTACAGTAACAATAAGAAGAGCAGGGTAACGTGTAACTAATAATTACAGTAACAATAAGAAGAGCAGGGTAACGTGTAACTAATAATTACAGTAACAATAAGAAGAGCAGGGTAACGTGTAACTAATAATTACAGTAACAATAAGAAGAGCAGGGTAACGTGTAACTAATAATTACAGTAACAATAAGAAGAGCAGGGTAACGTGTAACTAATAATTACAGTAACAATAATAAGAGCAGGGTAACGTGTAACTAATAATTACAGTAACAATAAGAAGAGCAGGGTAACGTGTAACTAATAATTACAGTAACAATAAGAAGAGCAGGGTAACGTGTAACTAATAATTACAGTAACAATAAGAAGAGCAGGGTAACGTGTAACTAATAATTACAGTAACAATAAGAAGAGCAGGGTAACGTGTAACTAATAATTACAGTAACAATAATAAGAGCAGGGTAACGTGTAACTAATAATTACAGTAACAATAATAAGAGCAGGGTAACGTGTAACTAATAATTACAGTAACAATAAGAGGAGCAGGATAACGTGTAACTAATAATTACAGTAACAATAAGAAGAGCAGGGTAACGTGTAACTAATAATTACAGTAACAATAAGAAGAGCAGGGTAACGTGTAACTAATAATTACAGTAACAATAATAAGAGCAGGGTAACGTGTAACTAATAATTACAGTAACAATAAGAAGAGCAGGGTAACGTGTAACTAATAATTACAGTAACAATAAGAAGAGCAGGGTAACGTGTAACTAATAATTACAGTAACAATAAGAAGAGCAGGGTAACGTGTAACTAATAATTACAGTAACAATAAGAAGAGCAGGGTAACGTGTAACTAATAATTACAGTAACAATAATAAGAGCAGGGTAACGTGTAACTAATAATTACAGTAACAATAATAAGAGCAGGGTAACGTGTAACTAATAATTACAGTAACAATAAGAAGAGCAGGGTAACGTGTAACTAATAATTACAGTAACAATAAGAGGAGCAGGGTAACGTGTGAGTAATAATTCTCAGATGGTTTGCTGAATTCTTCCTAATGTTGTATTACCGTCTCCGTTCTTCTCACTGAAGGCTTCTCCTCCACCTCCTCCTTCATCCTCCTCCACCTCCTCCTCCACCTCCTCCACCTCCTCCTCCACCTCCTCCACCTCCTCCTCCCTCTGGGGATCCTCTTGTCACCTCCCTGTAGCCAGAGGAAGGTCCTGCATGCTCCTGCAGCCTGGAAGGGGTTAAGGAGGTTTGGGTGGAGCCCTCCAGTCTGTGCTCTCTGCAGAGGGGGGGTTGGGGTTTGGGCTTTTCCAAGACAATGAATGTCACTCAGTTGGATGAGGATAGAGATGTCACTGGAGTGTGTCTCACTTACTGTTCCTACTTCTCAGCATCCAGACCGCATGCCACCTCCCCCCGAGGGTATGACACAGAGGGGGCAGCAGTGAGGGGCTCAGTACCTTGGTGCCTCCCTATGGACCTTGCCCAGCTCAGATCCCAAGAGATGGAAGTAGGAAGCCATAAAGAGACCTTCAGGACCCCCCTCTGCTCTGAGTGACCAGGGACCCTGACACCAGGACACCGAGGGAGATGAGACACCTGCGTCCTCCTGCAGAGGGCCCCTGGAGGGTGTAGCACAGATGGGGGCGATGTCTCCCCACTGCGCCCCTCCCCTGAAGCTTGCGGGCTTTGGGACGCCGTGACCTGAACTCAACCCAAGCTGGAGAGCTGGAGAACTGGAGAGCTGGGGAGCTGGAGACTAGAGCTGGAGAGCTGGAGACTAGAGCTGGAGACTAGAGCTGGAGAGCTGGAGACTAGAGCTGGAGACTAGAGCTGGAGAGCTGGAGACTAGAGCTGGAGACTAGAGCTGGAGAGCTGGAGACTAGAGCTGGAGACTAGAGCTGGAGAGCTGGAGACTAGAGCTGGAGACTGGAGCTGGAGACTAGAGCTGGAGAGCTGGGCTTTCCTCCAGGGAGCTTCAGTCACGGGAGGGTCCGAAGGGGAAGGCACCCAGAGAACACACTGCTGCCAACAAAACTACCCACCCCAAAACAGATACCCACCTGAACACAGCTACCCACCCCAGCACTCCCAACACAACTACCCACCCCAAAACAGATACCAACCCCAAAACAGATACCCACCTCAACACTCCCAACACAACCACCCACCCCAAAACCGATACCCATCTGAACACAGCTACCCACCTCAACACAGCTACCCACCTCAACACTCCCAACACAACTACCCACCCCAAAACAGATACCCACCTCAACACAGCTACCCACCTCAACACTCCCAACACAACTACCCACCCCAAAACCGATACCCATCTGAACACAGCTACCCACCTCAACACAGCTACCCACCTCAACACTCCCAACACAACTACCCACCCCAAAACAGATACCCATCTGAACACAGCTACCCACCTCAACACAGCTACCCACCTCAACACTCCCAACACAACTACCCACCCCAAAACAGATACCCACCCCAAAACAGATACTCATCTGAACACAGCTACCCACCTCAACACTCCCAACACAACTACCCACCCCAAAACAGATACCCACCCCAAAACAGATACCCACCTGAACACAGCTACCCACCCCAGCACTCCCAACACAACTACCCACCCCAGCCCTCCCAACACAGATACTTACCCCAACACAGCTACTTACCCCAACACAACCACCCGCCTGAACACAGCTACCCACCTCAGCACTCCCAATCCAACTACCCACCCCAGAACTCCCAACACAGCTACTCACCCACCAACACACCCACCACAGTACTTGCAACACAGCTACTCAACACAGCTACCCATCTCAACAAAGCCACCGAACCCAACACACCCTCCTCAGCACTCCCAACACAGATACCCAACCCATCACAGATACCCAACCCAACTAAGCTACTGTAGCTACTCCAATACAGCCACCCATCCCAACACTGCCACCAACCCAACACAAACACTGCCACCAACCCCACCCCAACACTGCCACCAACCCCAGCACAACACTGCCACCAACCCCACCCCAACACTGCCACCAACCCCAGCACAACACTGCCACCAACCCAGCACAAACACTGCCACCAACCCCATCCCAACACTGCCACCAACCCCAGCACAACACTGCCACCAACCCCATCCCAACACTGCCACCAACCCCAGCACAACACTGCCACCAACCCAGCACAAACACTGCCACCAACCCCATCCCAACACTGCCACCAACCCCAGCACAACACTGCCACCAACCCCAGCACAACACTGCCACCAACCCCAGCATAAACACTGCCACCAACCCCATCCCAACACTGCCACCAACCCCATCCCAACACTGCCACCAACCCAGCACAAACACTGCCACCAACCCCATCCCAACATTGCCACCAACCCCATCCCAACACTGCCACCAACCCCATCCCAACACTGCCACCAACCCCATCCCAACACTGCCACCAACCCCATCCCAACACTGTCACCAACCCCAGCACAAACCATTCCAACAGAACTCTTCCCCCAACACACTCCCAACCACAACACTCCCAACCATAACACTCACCATAACACTCTCCTTACCTTCCGCCATCCAATTGTTTCCATCAGCCGATCAAAGCCCCTTTACACCCCCCCCACCCCTCCCCCCCTCCATGTGCCATGGACCCCCCGGGGGTGCCGCAGGACGCTCAGAGACACCACGAGCCCATCAGCTTTGGCATCGACCAGATTCTGAACAGCTCTGAGCAGCCCAGCGGCTGGATGGGCTCCAACAGGACTGGCGAGCAGGAGTACCATGTGGGCAGCAATGTGTACACCAGCGGCTACAACAACCTGTATGACAGCGCGTGTCCCGTGCCAGGGCTGCCAGGATCCTACAACCTGAACATGAGGATGAATGTCAGTATGAATGTGAACGTGAGCCCCTGTGCGGGGGTAATCAGGGTACCAGCACACCGACCCCTCCCCCCTGCTGCCCCCACACAGCACCAGGGATCCGCAGCTGCCCCCAGCCTCACCTTCCCCTGGATGGAGAACAGCAGGAGGGTCGCCAAGGACAGGATGACAGGTGAGAGGACCTCTTCCCACCCAGGACCTAACCCCTTCCCCAGAGCCAGCAGAGGGGGGGCGAGGGGCATGTAACCCCTGCAGTGCTGGGGGCTCGTGTAGTACAAGCAGGTCACTGCTGCGTAGTGGGGGTGGGACTGCCCCCTGGGGGTCTCTGTGCCCCGGTCACCTGCTGCTCCTACATGTGACAGGGAGGGGGGGGGCTATAGTATGTAATACTGGGGCACTCACCCTGCCTGAGTACCTGTGCTGGGCTCCGGATTATTATTAGTAGTAGGAGTAGTAGTAGGAGTATTACTTAGTAGTAGGAGTAGTATATTAAGATAATGTGGACGTTGTTACCTGTGCCTCATTGCCCTGTCCTGTTAGTGCCTCATTGCCCTGTCCTGTTAGTGCCTCATTGCCCTGTCCTGTTAGTGTCTCGGCTGCAGTCTGGTAAAGATCAGTGACTGTCCATCCCTGGGATAAATCACCGCTAGGACTGTCCTCCCTGGGATAAATCACCGCTAGGACTGTCCTCCCTGGGATAAATCACCGCTAGGACTGTCCCATCCCTGGGATAAATCACCGCTAGGACTGTCCCATCCCTGGGATAAATCACCGCTAGGACTGTCCCATCCCTGGGATAAATCACCGCTAGGACTGTCCCTCCCTGGGATAAATCACCGCTAGGACTGTCCCATCCCTGGGATAAATCACCGCTAGGACAGTCCCATCCCTGGGATAAATCACCGCTAGGACTGTCCCATCCCTGGGATAAATCACCGCTAGGACTGTCCCATCCCTGGGATAAATCACCGCTAGGACTGTCCCATCCCTGGGATAAATCACCGCTAGGACTGTCCTCCCTGGGATAAATCACCGCTAGGACTGTCCTCCCTGGGATAAATCACCGCTAGGACTGTCCCATCCCTGGGATAAATCACCGCTAGGACTGTCCCACCCCTGGGATAAATCACCGCTAGGACTGTCCCATCCCTGGGATAAATCACCGCTAGGACTGTCCCTCCCTGGGATAAATCACCGCTAGGACTGTCCCATCCCTGGGATAAATCACCGCTAGGACTGTCCCATCGCTGGGATAAATCACCGCTAGGACTGTCCCATCCCTGGGATAAATCACCGCTAGGACTGTCCCATCCCTGGGATAAATCACCGCTAGGACTGTCCCATCCCTGGGATAAATCACCGCTAGGACTGTCCCTCCCTGGGATAAATCACCGCTAGGACTGTCCCTCCCTGGGATAAATCACCGCTAGGACTGTCCCATCCCTGGGATAAATCACCGCTAGGACTGTCCCTCCCTGGGATAAATCACCACTAGGACTGTCCCATCCCTGGGATAAATCACCGCTAGGACTGTCCCATCCCTGGGATAAATCACCGCTAGGACTGTCCCATCCCTGGGATAAATCACCACTAGGACTGTCCCATCCCTGGGATAAATCACCGCTAGGACTGTCCCATCCCTGGGATAAATCACTGCTAGGACTGTCCCATCTCTGGGATAAATCCCCGTAAGACTGTCCCATCCCTGGGATAAATCACCGCTAGGACTGTCCCATCCCTGGGATAAATCACCGCTAGGACTGTCCATCCCTGGGATAAATCACCGCTAGGACTGTCCCATCCCTGGGATAAATCACCGCTAGGACTGTCCCTCCCTGGGATAAATCACCGCTAGGACTGTCCATCCCTGGGATAAATCACCGCTAGGACTGTCCATCCCTGGGATAAATCACCACTAGGACTGTCCCATCCCTGGGATAAATCACCGCTAGGACTGTCCCATCCCTGGGATAAATCACCGCTAGGACTGTCCCATCAATGGGATAAATCACCGCTAGGACTGTCCATCCCTGGGATAAATCACCGCTAGGACTGTCCATCCCTGGGATAAATCACCGCTAGGACTGTCCCATCCCTGGGATAAATCACCGCTAGGACTGTCCCATCCCTGGGATAAATCACCTCTAGGACTGTCCCATCCCTGGGATAAATCACCGCTAGGACTGTCCCATCCCTGGGATAAATCACCTCTAGGACTGTCCCATCCCTGGGATAAATCACCGCTAGGACTGTCCCTCCCTGGGATAAATCACCGCTAGGACTGTCCCTCCCTGGGATAAATCACCGCTAGGACTGTCCCATCCCTGGGATAAATCACCGCTAGGACTGTCCCATCCCTGGGATAAATCACCGCTAGGACTGTCCCTCCCTGGGATAAATCACCGCTAGGACTGTCCCATCCCTGGGATAAATCACCGCTAGGACTGTCCCATCCCTGGGATAAATCACCGCTAGGACTGTCCCTCCCTGGGATAAATCACCGCTAGGACTGTCCCATCCCTGGGATAAATCACCGCTAGGACTGTCCCATCCCTGGGATAAATCACCGCTAGGACTGTCCCATCCCTGGGATAAATCACCGCTAGGACTGTCCCATCCCTGGGATAAATCACCGCTAGGACTGTCCCTCCCTGGGATAAATCACCGCTAGGACTGTCCCTCCCTGGGATAAAACACCGCTAGGACTGTCCCATCCCTGGGATAAATCACCGCTAGGACTGTCCCATCCCTGGGATAAATCACCGCTAGGACTGTCCCATCCCTGGGATAAATCACCGCTAGGACTGTCCCATCCCTGGGATAAATCACCGCTAGGACTGTCCCATCCCTGGGATAAATCACCGCTAGGACTGTCCCATCCCTGGGATAAATCACCGCTAGGACTGTCCCATCCCTGGGATAAATCACCGCTAGGATTGTCCATCCCTGGGATAAATCACCGCTAGGACTGTCCCGTCCCTGGGATAAATCACCGCTAGGACTGTCCCATCCCTGGGATAAATCACCGCTAGGACTGTCCCATCCCTGGGATAAATCACCGCTAGGACTGTCCCATCTCTGGGATAAATCACCGCTAGGACTGTCCCTCCCTGGGATAAATCACCGCTAGGACTGTCCCATCCCTGGGATAAATCACCGCTAGGACTGTCCCTCCCTGGGATAAATCACCGCTAGGACTGTCCCATCCCTGGGATAAATCACCGCTAGGACTGTCCCTCCCTGGGATAAATCACCGCTAGGACTGTCCCATCCCTGGGATAAATCACCGCTAGGACTGTCCCTCCCTGGGATAAATCACCGCTAGGACTGTCCCTCCCTGGGATAAATCACCGCTAGGACTGTCCCATCCCTGGGATAAATCACCGCTAGGACTGTCCATCCCTGGGATAAATCACCGCTAGGACTGTCCCATCCCTGGGATAAATCACCGCTAGGACTGTCCCTCCCTGGGATAAATCACCGCTAGGACTGTCCCATCCCTGGGATTAATCACCGCTAGGACTGTCCCATCCCTGGGATAAATCACCGCTAGGACTGTCCCATCCCTGGGATAAATCACCGCTAGGACTGTCCCATCCCTGGGATAAATCACCTCTAGGACTGTCCCATCCCTGGGATAAATCACCGCTAGGACTGTCCCATCCCTGGGATAAATCACCGCTAGGACTGTCCCATCCCTGGGATAAATCACCGCTAGGATTGTCCCATCCCTGGGATAAATCACCGCTAGGACTGTCCCATCCCTGGGATAAATCACCGCTAGGACTGTCCCATCCCTGGGATAAATGACCGCTAGGACTGTCCCATCCCTGGGATAAATCACCGCTAGGACTGTCCCATCCCTGGGATAAATCACCGCTAGGACTGTCCCATCCCTGGGATAAATCACCGCTAGGACTGTCCCATCCCTGGGATAAATCACCGCTAGGACTGTCCCATCCCTGGGATAAATCACCGCTAGGACTGTCCCATCCCTGGGATAAATCACCGCTAGGACTGTCCCATCCCTGGGATAAATCACCGCTAGGACTGTCCCATCCCTGGGATAAATCACCGCTAGGACTGTCCCATCCCTGGGATAAATCACCGCTAGGACTGTCCCATCCCTGGGATAAATCACCGCTAGGACTGTCCCATCCCTGGGATAAATCACCGCTAGGACTGTCCCATCCCTGGGATAAATCACCGCTAGGACTGTCCCATCCCTGGGATAAATCACCGCTAGGACTGTCCCATCCCTGGGATAAATCACCGCTAGGACTGTCCCTCCCTGGGATAAATCCCCGCTAGGACTGTCCCTCCCTGGGATAAATCACCGCTAGGACTGTCCCATCCCTGGGATAAATCACCGCTAGGACTGTCCCATCCCTGGGATAAATCACCGCTAGGACTGTCCCATCCCTGGGATAAATCACCGCTAGGACTGTCCCATCCCTGGGATAAATCACCGCTAGGACTGTCCCATCCCTGGGATAAATCACCGCTAGGACTGTCCCTCCCTGGGATAAATCACCGCTAGGACTGTCCCATCCCTGGGATAAATCACCGCTAGGACTGTCCTCCCTGGGATAAATCACCGCTAGGACTGTCCCATCCCTGGGATAAATCACCGCTAGGACTGTCCCATCCCTGGGATAAATCACCGCTAGGACTGTCCCATCCCTGGGATAAATCACCGCTAGGACTGTCCCATCCCTGGGATAAATCACCGCTAGGACTGTCCCATCCCTGGGATAAATCACCGCTAGGACTGTCCCATTCCTGGGATAAATCACCGCTAGGACTGTCCCATCCCTGGGATAAATCACCTCTAGGACTGTCCCATCCCTGGGATAAATCACCGCTAGGACTGTCCCATCCCTGGGATAAATCACCGCTAGGACTGTCCTCCCTGGGATAAATCACCGCTAGGACTGTCCCATCCCTGGGATAAATCACCGCTAGGACTGTCCCTCCCTGGGATAAATCACCGCTAGCACTGTCCCATCCCTGGGATAAATCACCTCTAGGACTGTCCCATCCCTGGGATAAATCACCGCTAGGACTGTCCCATCCCTGGGATAAATCACCGCTAGGACTGTCCTCCCTGGGATAAATCACCGCTAGGACTGTCCCATCCCTGGGATAAATCACCGCTAGGACTGTCCATCCCTGGGATAAATCACCGCTAGGACTGTCCCATCCCTGGGATAAATCACCGCTAGGACTGTCCCATTCCTGGGATAAATCACCGCTAGGACTGTCCCATCCCTGGGATAAATCACCTCTAGGACTGTCCCATCCCTGGGATAAATCACCGCTAGGACTGTCCCATCCCTGGGATAAATCACCGCTAGGACTGTCCTCCCTGGGATAAATCACCGCTAGGACTGTCCCATCCCTGGGATAAATCACCGCTAGGACTGTCCCATCCCTGGGATAAATCACCGCTAGGACTGTCCCATTCCTGGGATAAATCACCGCTAGGACTGTCCCATCCCTGGGATAAATCACCTCTAGGACTGTCCCATCCCTGGGATAAATCACCGCTAGGACTGTCCCATCCCTGGGATAAATCACCGCTAGGACTGTCCTCCCTGGGATAAATCACCGCTAGGACTGTCCCATCCCTGGGATAAATCACCGCTAGGACTGTCCCTCCCTGGGATAAATCACCGCTAGCACTGTCCCATCCCTGGGATAAATCACCTCTAGGACTGTCCCATCCCTGGGATAAATCACCGCTAGGACTGTCCCATCCCTGGGATAAATCACCGCTAGGACTGTCCTCCCTGGGATAAATCACCGCTAGGACTGTCCCATCCCTGGGATAAATCACCGCTAGGACTGTCCATCCCTGGGATAAATCACCGCTAGGACTGTCCCTCCCTGGGATAAATCACCGCTAGGACTGTCCCATCCCTGGGATAAATAACCGCTAGGACTGTCCTCCCTGGGATAAATCACCGCTAGGACTGTCCCATCCCTGGGATAAATCACCGCTAGGACTGTCCCATCCCTGGGATAAATCACCGCTAGGACTGTCCCATCCCTGGGATAAATCACCGCTAGGACTGTCCATCCCTGGGATAAATCACCGCTAGGACTGTCCCTCCCTGGGATAAATCACCGCTAGGACTGTCCCTCCCTGGGATAAAACACCGCTAGGACTGTCCCATCCCTGGGATAAATCACCGCTAGGACTGTCCCATCCCTGGGATAAATCACCGCTAGGACTGTCCCATCCCTGAGATAAATCACCGCTAGGACTGTCCCATCCCTGGGATAAATCACCGCTAGGACTGTCCCATCCCTGGGATAAATCACCGCTAGGACTGTCCTCCCTGGGATAAATCACCGCTAGGACTGTCCCTCCCTGGGATAAATCACCGCTAGGACTGTCCCATCCCTGGGATAAATCACCGCTAGGACTGTCCCATCCCTGGGATAAATCACCGCTAGGACTGTCCCATCCCTGGGATAAATCACCGCTAGGACTGTCCTCCCTGGGATAAATCACCGCTAGGACTGTCCCTCCCTGGGATAAATCACCGCTAGGACTGTCCCATCCCTGGGATAAATCACCTCTAGGACGGTCCCATCCCTGGGATAAATCACCGCTAGGACTGTCCATCCCTGGGATAAATCACCGCTAGGACTGTCCCATCCCTGGGATAAATCACCGCTAGGACTGTCCATCCCTGGGATAAATCACCTCTAGGACTGTCCCATCCCTGGGATAAATCACCGCTAGGACTGTCCCTCCCTGGGATAAATCACCGCTAGGACTGTCCATCCTTGGGATAAATCACCTCTAGGACTGTCCCATCCCTGGGATAAATCACCGCTAGGACTGTCCCATCCCTGGGATAAATCACCGCTAGGACTGTCCATCCCTGGGATAAATCACCTCTAGGACTGTCCCATCCCTGGGATAAATCACCGCTAGGACTGTCCATCCCTGGGATAAATCACCTCTAGGACTGTCCCATCCCTGGGATAAATCACCGCTAGGACTGTCCATCCCTGGGATAAATCACCTCTAGGACTGTCCCATCCCTGGGATAAATTACCGCTAGGACTGTCCATCCCTGGGATAAATCACCTCTAGGACTGTCCCATCCCTGGGATAAATCACCGCTAGGACTGTCCCATCCCTGGGATAAATCACCGCTAGGACTGTCCCATCCCTGGGATAAATCACCGCTAGGACTGTCCATCCCTGGGATAAATCACCGCTAGGACTGTCCATCCCTGGGATAAATCACCTCTAGGACTGTCCCATCCCTGGGATAAATCACCGCTTGGACTGTCCATCCCTGGGATAAATCACCGCTAGGACTGTCCCATCCCTGGGATAAATCACCGCTAGGACTGTCCTCCCTGGGATAAATCACCGCTAGGGCTGTCCCATCCCTGGGATAAATCACCGCTAGGACTGTCCCATCCCTGGGATAAATCACCGCTAGGACTGTCCCATCCCTGGGATAAATCACCGCTAGGACTGTCCCTCCCTGGGATAAATCACCGCTAGGACTGTCCCTCCCTGGGATAAATCACCTCTAGGACTGTCCCTCCCTGGGATAAATCACCGCTAGGACTGTCCCTCCCTGGGATAAATCACCGCTAGGACTGTCCTCCCTGGGATAAATCACAGCTAGGACTGTCCCATCCCTGGGATAAATCACCGCTAGGACTGTCCCATCCCTGGGATAAATCACCGCTAGGACTGTCCATCCCTGGGATAAATCACCTCTAGGACTGTCCCATCCCTGGGATAAATCACCGCTAGGACTGTCCATCCCTGGGATAAATCACCTCTAGGACTGTCCCATCCCTGGGATAAATCACCGCTAGGACTGTCCATCCCTGGGATAAATCACCTCTAGGACTGTTCCATCCCTGGGATAAATCACCGCTAGGACTGTCCATCCCTGGGATAAATCACCTCTAGGACTGTCCCATCCCTGGGATAAATCACCGCTAGGACTGTC
Source organism: Ascaphus truei (assembly GCF_040206685.1). Lineage (NCBI taxonomy): Eukaryota > Metazoa > Chordata > Amphibia > Anura > Ascaphidae > Ascaphus > Ascaphus truei. The sequence continues at coordinate 139,613 of NW_027457187.1, read as the reverse complement.
CCATCCCTAGGATAAATCACCGCTAGGACTGTCCCATCCCTGGGATAAATCACCGCTAGGACTGTCCATCCCTGGGATAAATCACCGCTAGGACTGTCCATCCCTGGGATAAATCACCTCTAGGACTGTCCCATCCCTGGGATAAATCACCGCTAGGACTGTCCATCCCTGGGATAAATCACCGCTAGGACTGTCCCATCCCTGGGATAAATCACCGCTAGGACTGTCCTCCCTGGGATAAATCACCGCTAGGACTGTCCCATCTCTGGGATAAATCACCGCTAGGACTGTCCCATCCCTGGGATAAATCACCGCTAGGACTGTCCCATCCCTGGGATAAATCACCGCTAGGACTGTCCCTCCCTGGGATAAATCACCGCTAGGACTGTCCCTCCCTGGGATAAATCACCGCTAGGACTGTCCCTCCCTGGGATAAATCACCGCTAGGACTGTCCCTCCCTGGGATAAATCACCGCTAGGACTGTCCTCCCTGGGATAAATCACAGCTAGGACTGTCCCATCCCTGGGATAAATCACCGCTAGGACTGTCCCATCCCTGGGATAAATCACCGCTAGGACTGTCCCTCCCTGGGATAAATCACCGCTAGGACTGTCCCATCCCTGGGATAAATCACCGCTAGGACTGTCCCTCCCTGGGATAAATCACCGCTAGGACTGTCCTCCCTGGGATAAATCACCGCTAGGACTGTCCCTCCCTGGGATAAATCACCGCTAGGACTGTCCCTCCCTGGGATAAATCACCGCTAGGACTGTCCCTCCCTGGGATAAATCACCGCTAGGACTGTCCCTCCCTGGGATAAATCACCGCTAGGACTGTCCCTCCCTGGGATAAATCACCGCTAGGACTGTCCTCCCTGGGATAAATCACCGCTAGGACTGTCCCATCCCTGGGATAAATCACCGCTAGGACTGTCCCATCCCTGGGATAAATCACCGCTAGGACTGTCCCTCCCTGGGATAAATCACCGCTAGGACTGTCCCTCCCTGGGATAAATCACCGCTAGGACTGTCCCATCCCTGGGATAAATCACCGCTAGGACTGTCCCATCCCTGGGATAAAACACCGCTAGGACTGTCCCTCCCTGGGATAAATCACCGCTAGGACTGTCCCATCCCTGGGATAAATCACCGCTAGGACTGTCCCTCCCTGGGATAAATCACCGCTAGGACTGTCCCATCCCTGGGATAAAACACCACTAGGACTGTCCCTCCCTGGGATAAATCACCTCTAGGACTGTCCCATCCCTGGGATAAATCACCGCTAGGACTGTCCCATCCCTGGGATAAAACACCGCTAGGACTGTCCCATCCCTGGGATAAAACACCGCTAGGACTGTCCCTCCCTGGGATAAATCACCTCTAGGACTGTCCCATCCCTGGGATAAATCACCGCTAGGACTGTCCCATCCCTGGGATAAAACACCGCTAGGACTGTCCCTCCCTGGGATAAATCAGCTCTAGGACTGTCCCATCCCTGGGATAAATCACCGCTAGGACTGTCCCATCCCTGGGATAAATCACCGCTAGGACTGTCCCTCCCTGGGATAAATCACCGCTAGGACTGTCCCTCCCTGGGATTAATCACCGCTAGGACTGTCCCATCCCTGGGATAAATCACCGCTAGGACTGTCCCATCCCTGGGATAAATCACCGCTAGGACTGTCCTCCCTGGGATAAATCACCGCTAGGACTGTCCCATCCCTGGGATAAATCACCACTAGGACTGTCCCATCCCTGGGATAAATCACCGCTAGGACTGTCCCATCCCTGAGATAAATCACCGCTAGGACTGTCCATCCCTGGGATAAATCACCGCTAGGACTGTCCCATCCCTGGGATAAATCACCGCTAGGACTGTCCCATACCTGGGATAAATCACCGCTAGGACTGTCCCATCCCTGGGATAAATCACCGCTAGGACTGTCCCATCCCTGGGATAAATCACCGCTAGGACTGTCCCTCCCTGGGATAAATCACCGCTAGGACTGTCCCATCCCTGGGATAAATAACCGCTAGGACTGTCCCTCCCTGGGATAAATCACCGCTAGGACTGTCCCATCCCTGGGATAAATCACCGCTAGGACTGTCCCATCCCTGGGATAAATCACCGCTAGGACTGTCCCTCCCTGGGATAAATCACCGCTAGGACTGTCCCATCCCTGGGATAAATCACCGCTAGGACTGTCCCATCCCTGGGATAAATCACCGCTAGGACTGTCCCTCCCTGGGATAAATCACCGCTAGGACTGTCCCATCCCTGGGATAAATCACCGCTAGGACTGTCCCATCCCTGGGATAAATCACCGCTAGGACTGTCCCATCCCTGGGATAAATCACCGCTAGGACTGTCCCATCCCTGGGATAAATCACCGCTAGGACTGTCCCTCCCTGGGATAAATCACCGCTAGGACTGTCCCATCCCTGGGATAAATCACCGCTAGGACTGTCCCATCCCTGGGATAAATCACCGCTAGGACTGTCCCATCCCTGGGATAAATCACCGCTAGGACTGTCCCATCCCTGGGATAAATCACCGCTAGGACTGTCCCATCCCTGGGATAAATCACCGCTAGGACTGTCCAAACCCTGGGATAAATCACCGCTAGGACTGTCCCATCCCTGGGATAAATCACCGCTAGGACTGTCCCTCCCTGGGATAAATCACCGCTAGGACTGTCCCATCCCTGGGATAAATCACCGCTAGGACTGTCCCATCCCTGGGATAAATCACCGCTAGGACTGTCCCATCCCTGGGATAAATCACCGCTAGGTCTGTCCCATCCCTGGGATAAATCACCGCTAGGACTGTCCATCCCTGGGATAAATCACCGCTAGGACTGTCCCATCCCTGGGATAAATCACCGCTAGGACTGTCCCATCCCTGGGATAAATCACCGCTAGGACTGTCCCTCCCTGGGATAAATCACCACTAGGACTGTCCCATCCCTGGGATAAATCACCGCTAGGACTGTCCCATCCCTGGGATAAATCACCGCTAGGACTGTCCCATCCCTGGGATAAATCACCGCTAGGACTGTCCCTCCCTGGGATAAATCACCGCTAGGACTGTCCCATCCCTGGGATAAATCACCGCTAGGACTGTCCCTCCCTGGGATAAATCACCGCTAGGACTGTCCCATCCCTGGGATAAATCACCGCTAGGACTGTCCCATTCCTGGGATAAATCACCGCTAGGACTGTCCCTCCCTGGGATAAATCACCGCTAGCACTGTCCCATCCCTGGGATAAATCACCTCTAGGACTGTCCCATCCCTGGGATAAATCACCGCTAGGACTGTCCCATCCCTGGGATAAATCACCGCTAGGACTGTCCCATCCCTGGGATAAATCACCGCTAGGACTGTCCCATCCCTGGGATAAATCACCGCTAGGACTGTCCATCCCTGGGATAAATCACCGCTAGGACTGTCCCATCCCTGGGATAAATCACCGCTAGGACTGTCCTCCCTGGGATAAATCACCGCTAGGACTGTCCCATCCCTGGGATAAATCACCGCTAGGACTGTCCCATCCCTGGGATAAATCACCGCTAGGACTGTCCCTCCCTGGGATAAAACACCGCTAGGACAGTCCCATCCCTGGGATAAATCACCTCTAGGACTGTCCCATCCCTGGGATAAATCACCGCTAGGACTGTCCCATCCCTGGGATAAATCACCGCTAGGACTGTCCATCCCTGGGATAAATCACCGCTAGGACTGTCCCATCCCTGGGATAAATCACCGCTAGGACTGTCCATCCCTGGGATAAATCACCGCTAGGACTGTCCCATCCCTGGGATAAATCACCGCTAGGACTGTCCTCCCTGGGATAAATCACCGCTAGGACTGTCCCATCCCTGGGATAAATCACCGCTAGGACTGTCCCATCCCTGGGATAAATCACCGCTAGGACTGTCCCTCCCTGGGATAAAACACCGCTAGGACAGTCCCATCCCTGGGATAAATCACCGCTAGGACTGTCCCATCCCTGGGATAAATCACCGCTAGGACTGTCCATCCCTGGGATAAATCACCGCTAGGACTGTCCCTCCCTGGGATAAATCACCGCTAGGACTGTCCCTCCCTGGGATAAAACACCGCTAGGACTGTCCCATCCCTGGGATAAATCACCGCTAGGACTGTCCCATCCCTGGGATAAATCACCGCTAGGACTGTCCCTCCCTGGGATAAAACACCGCTAGGACTGTCCCATCCCTGGGATAAATCACAGCTAGGACTGTCCCATCCCTGGGATAAATCACCGCTAGGACTGTCCCATCCCTGGGATAAATCACCGCTAGGACTGTCCCATCCCTGGGATAAATCACCGCTAGGACTGTCCCATCCCTGGGATAAATCACCGCTAGGACTGTCCCATCCCTGGGATAAATCACCGCTAGGACTGTCCCATCCCTGGGATAAATCACCACTAGGACTGTCCCTCCCTGGGATAAATCACCGCTAGGACTGTCCCATCCCTGGGATAAATCACCGCTAGGACTGTCCCATCCCTGGGATAAATCACCGCTAGGACTGTCCCATCCCTGGGATAAATCACCGCTAGGACTGTCCCATCCCTGGGATAAATCACCGCTAGGACTGTCCTCCCTGGGATAAATCACCGCTAGGACTGTCCCTCCCTGGGATAAATCACCGCTAGGACTGTCCCATCCCTGGGATAAATCACCTCTAGGACTGTCCCATCCCTGGGATAAATCACCGCTAGGACTGTCCATCCCTGGGATAAATCACCGCTAGGACTGTCCATCCCTGGGATAAATCACTTCTAGGTCTGTCCCATCCCTGGGATAAATCACCGCTAGGACTGTCCCTCCCTGGGATAAATCACCGCTAGGACTGTCCATCCCTGGGATAAATCACCTCTAGGACTGTCCCATCCCTGGGATAAATCACTGCTAGGACTGTCCCATCCCTGGGATAAATCACCGCTAGGACTGTCCCATCCCTGGGATAAATCACCGCTAGGACTGTCCATCCCTGGGATAAATCACCGCTAGGACTGTCCCTCCCTGGGATAAATCACCGCTAGGACTGTCCCTCCCTGGGATAAATCACCGCTAGGACTGTCCCATCCCTGGGATAAATCACCGCTAGGACTGTCCCATCCCTGGGATAAATCACCGCTAGGACTGTCCCTCCCTGGGATAAATCACCGCTAGGACTGTCCCTCCCTGGGATAAATCACCGCTAGGACTGTCCCATCCCTGGGATAAATCACCGCTAGGACTGTCCTCCCTGGGATAAATCACCGCTAGGACTGTCCCATCCCTGGAATAAATCACCGCTAGGACTGTCCCATCCCTGGGATAAATCACCGCTAGGACTGTCCCATCCCTGGGATAAATCACCGCTAGGACTGTCCATCCCTGGGATAAATCACTTCTAGGACTGTCCCATCCCTGGGATAAATCACCGCTAGGACTGTCCCTCCCTGGGATAAATCACCGCTAGGACTGTCCATCCCTGGGATAAATCACCTCTAGGACTGTCCCATCCCTGGGATAAATCACCGCTAGGACTGTCCCATCCCTGGGATAAATCACCGCTAGGACTGTCCATCCCTGGGATAAATCACCTCTAGGACTGTCCCATCCCTGGGATAAATCACCGCTAGGACTGTCCCATCCCTGGGATAAATCACCGCTAGGACTGTCCCATCCCTGGGATAAATCACCGCTAGGACTGTCCATCCTGGGATAAATCACCGCTAGGACTGTCCCATCCCTGGGATAAATCACCACTAGGACTGTCCCATCCCTGGGATAAATCACCGCTAGGACTGTCCTCCCTGGGATAAATCACCGCTAGGACTGTCCCATCCCTGGGATAAATCACCGCTAGGACTGTCCTCCCTGGGATAAATCACCGCTAGGACTGTCCCATCCCTGGGATAAATCACCGCTAGGACTGTCCCATCCCTGGGATAAATCACCGCTAGGACTGTCCCATCCCTGGGATAAATCACCGCTAGGACTGTCCCATCCCTGGGATAAATCACCGCTAGGACTGTCCCATCCCTGGGATAAATCACCGCTAGGACTGTCCCATCCCTGGGATAAATCACCGCTAGGACTGTCCCATCTCTGGGATAAATCACCGCTAGGACTGTCCCTCCCTGGGATAAATCACCGCTAGGACTGTCCCATCCCTGGGATAAATCACCGCTAGGACTGTCCCAACCCTGGGATAAATCACCGCTAGGACTGTCCCATCCCTGGGATAAATCACCGCTAGGACTGTCCCATCCCTGGGATAAATCACCGCTAGGACTGTCCCATCCCTGGGATAAATCACCGCTAGGACTGTCCCTCCCTGGGATAAATCACCGCTAGGACTGTCCCTCCCTGGGATAAATCACCGCTAGGACTGTCCCTCCCTGGGATAAATCACCGCTAGGACTGTCCCTCCCTGGGATAAATCACCGCTAGGACTGTCCTCCCTGGGATAAATCACCGCTAGGACTGTCCCATCCCTGGGATAAATCACCGCTAGGACTGTCCCATCCCTGGGATAAATCACCGCTAGGACTGTCCCATCCCTGGGATAAATCACCGCTAGGACTGTCCAAACCCTGGGATAAATCACCGCTAGGACTGTCCCTCCCTGGGATAAATCACCGCTAGGACTGTCCCATCCCTGGGATAAAACACCGCTAGGACTGTCCCTCCCTGGGATAAATCACCTCTAGGACTGTCCCTCCCTGGGATAAATCACCGCTAGGACTGTCCCATCCCTGGGATAAATCACCGCTAGGACTGTCCCATCCCTGGGATAAATCACCGCTAGGACTGTCCATCCCTGGGATAAATCACCGCTAGGACTGTCCCTCCCTGGGATAAATCACCGCTAGGACTGTCCCTCCCTGGGATAAATCACCGCTAGGACTGTCCCATCCCTGGGATAAATCACCGCTAGGACTGTCCCATCCCTGGGATAAATCACCGCTAGGACTGTCCCTCCCTGGGATAAATCACCGCTAGGACTGTCCTCCCTGGGATAAATCACCGCTAGGACTGTCCCATCCCTGGGATAAATCACCGCTAGGACTGTCCTCCCTGGGATAAATCACCGCTAGGACTGTCCCATCCCTGGGATAAATCACCGCTAGGACTGTCCCATCCCTGGGATAAATCACCGCTAGGACTGTCCCATCCCTGGGATAAATCACCGCTAGGACTGTCCATCCCTGGGATAAATCACTTCTAGGACTGTCCCATCCCTGGGATAAATCACCGCTAGGACTGTCCCTCCCTGGGATAAATCACCGCTAGGACTGTCCATCCCTGGGATAAATCACCTCTAGGACTGTCCCATCCCTGGGATAAATCACCGCTAGGACTGTCCCATCCCTGGGATAAATCACCGCTAGGACTGTCTATCCCTGGGATAAATCACCTCTAGGACTGTCCCATCCCTGGGATAAATCACCGCTAGGACTGTCCCATCCCTGGGATAAATCACCGCTAGGACTGTCCCATCCCTGGGATAAATCACCGCTAGGACTGTCCATCCCTGGGATAAATCACCGCTAGGACTGTCCCATCCCTGGGATAAATCACCACTAGGACTGTCCCATCCCTGGGATAAATCACCGCTAGGACTGTCCTCCCTGGGATAAATCACCGCTAGGACTGTCCCATCCCTGGGATAAATCACCGCTAGGACTGTCCTCCCTGGGATAAATCACCGCTAGGACTGTCCCATCCCTGGGATAAATCACCGCTAGGACTGTCCCATCCCTGGGATAAATCACCGCTAGGACTGTCCCATCCCTGGGATAAATCACCGCTAGGACTGTCCCATCCCTGGGATAAATCACCGCTAGGACTGTCCCATCCCTGGGATAAATCACCGCTAGGACTGTCCCATCCCTGGGATAAATCACCGCTAGGACTGTCCCATCTCTGGGATAAATCACCGCTAGGACTGTCCCTCCCTGGGATAAATCACCGCTAGGACTGTCCCATCCCTGGGATAAATCACCGCTAGGACTGTCCCAACCCTGGGATAAATGGACTGTCCCATCCCTGGGATAAATCACCGCTAGGACTGTCCCATCCCTGGGATAAATCACCGCTAGGACTGTCCCATCCCTGGGATAAATCACCGCTAGGACTGTCCCATCCCTGGGATAAATCACCGCTAGGACTGTCCCATCCCTGGGATAAATCACCGCTAGGACTGTCCCATCCCTGGGATAAATCACCGCTAGGACTGTCCCATCCCTGGGATAAATCACCGCTAGGACTGTCCCATCCCTGGGATAAATCACCGCTAGGACTGTCCCATCCCTGGGATAAATCACCGCTAGGACTGTCCCATCCCTGGGATAAATCACCGCTAGGACTGTCCCATCCCTGGGATAAATCACCGCTAGGACTGTCCCATCCCTGGGATAAATCACCGCTAGGACTGTCCCATCCCTGGGATAAATCACCGCTAGGACTGTCCCATCCCTGGGATAAATCACCGCTAGGACTGTCCCATCCCTGGGATAAATCACCGCTAGGACTGTCCCATCCCTGGGATAAATCACCGCTAGGACTGTCCCATCCCTGGGATAAATCACCGCTAGGACTGTCCCATCCCTGGGATAAATCACCGCTAGGACTGTCCCATCCCTGGGATAAATCACCGCTAGGACTGTCCCATCCCTGGGATAAATCACCGCTAGGACTGTCCCATCCCTGGGATAAATCACCGCTAGGACTGTCCCATCCCTGGGATAAATCACCGCTAGGACTGTCCCATCCCTGGGATAAATCACCGCTAGGACTGTCCCATCCCTGGGATAAATCACCGCTAGGACTGTCCCATCCCTGGGATAAATCACCGCTAGGACTGTCCCATCCCTGGGATAAATCACCGCTAGGACTGTCCCATCCCTGGGATAAATCACCGCTAGGACTGTCCCATCCCTGGGATAAATCACCGCTAGGACTGTCCCATCCCTGGGATAAATCACCGCTAGGACTGTCCCATCCCTGGGATAAATCACCGCTAGGACTGTCCCATCCCTGGGATAAATCACCGCTAGGACTGTCCCATCCCTGGGATAAATCACCGCTAGGACTGTCCCATCCCTGGGATAAATCACCGCTAGGACTGTCCCATCCCTGGGATAAATCACCGCTAGGACTGTCCCATCCCTGGGATAAATCACCGCTAGGACTGTCCCATCCCTGGGATAAATCACCGCTAGGACTGTCCCATCCCTGGGATAAATCACCGCTAGGACTGTCCCATCCCTGGGATAAATCACCGCTAGGACTGTCCCATCCCTGGGATAAATCACCGCTAGGACTGTCCCATCCCTGGGATAAATCACCGCTAGGACTGTCCCATCCCTGGGATAAATCACCGCTAGGACTGTCCCATCCCTGGGATAAATCACCGCTAGGACTGTCCCATCCCTGGGATAAATCACCGCTAGGACTGTCCCATCCCTGATAAATCACCGCTAGGACTGTCCCATCCCTGGGATAAATCACCGCTAGGACTGTCCCATCCCTGGGATAAATCACCGCTAGGACTGTCCCATCCCTGGGATAAATCACCGCTAGGACTGTCCCATCCCTGGGATAAATCACCGCTAGGACTGTCCCATCCCTGGGATAAATCACCGCTAGGACTGTCCCATCCCTGGGATAAATCACCGCTAGGACTGTCCCATCCCTGGGATAAATCACCGCTAGGACTGTCCCATCCCTGGGATAAATCACCGCTAGGACTGTCCCATCCCTGGGATAAATCACCGCTAGGACTGTCCCATCCCTGGGATAAATCACCGCTAGGACTGTCCCATCCCTGGGATAAATCACCGCTAGGACTGTCCCATCCCTGGGATAAATCACCGCTAGGACTGTCCCATCCCTGGGATAAATCACCGCTAGGACTGTCCCATCCCTGGGATAAATCACCGCTAGGACTGTCCCATCCCTGGGATAAATCACCGCTAGGACTGTCCCATCCCTGGGATAAATCACCGCTAGGACTGTCCCATCCCTGGGATAAATCACCGCTAGGACTGTCCCATCCCTGGGATAAATCACCGCTAGGACTGTCCCATCCCTGGGATAAATCACCGCTAGGACTGTCCCATCCCTGGGATAAATCACCGCTAGGACTGTCCCATCCCTGGGATAAATCACCGCTAGGACTGTCCCATCCCTGGGATAAATCACCGCTAGGACTGTCCCATCCCTGGGATAAATCACCGCTAGGACTGTCCCATCCCTGGGATAAATCACCGCTAGGACTGTCCCATCCCTGGGATAAATCACCGCTAGGACTGTCCCATCCCTGGGATAAATCACCGCTAGGACTGTCCCATCCCTGGGATAAATCACCGCTAGGACTGTCCCATCCCTGGGATAAATCACCGCTAGGACTGTCCCATCCCTGGGATAAATCACCGCTAGGACTGTCCCATCCCTGGGATAAATCACCGCTAGGACTGTCCCATCCCTGGGATAAATCACCGCTAGGACTGTCCCATCCCTGGGATAAATCACCGCTAGGACTGTCCCATCCCTGGGATAAATCACCGCTAGGACTGTCCCATCCCTGGGATAAATCACCGCTAGGACTGTCCCATCCCTGGGATAAATCACCGCTAGGACTGTCCCATCCCTGGGATAAATCACCGCTAGGACTGTCCCATCCCTGGGATAAATCACCGCTAGGACTGTCCCATCCCTGGGATAAATCACCGCTAGGACTGTCCCATCCCTGGGATAAATCACCGCTAGGACTGTCCCATCCCTGGGATAAATCACCGCTAGGACTGTCCCATCCCTGGGATAAATCACCGCTAGGACTGTCCCATCCCTGGGATAAATCACCGCTAGGACTGTCCCATCCCTGGGATAAATCACCGCTAGGACTGTCCCATCCCTGGGATAAATCACCGCTAGGACTGTCCCATCCCTGGGATAAATCACCGCTAGGACTGTCCCATCCCTGGGATAAATCACCGCTAGGACTGTCCCATCCCTGGGATAAATCACCGCTAGGACTGTCCCATCCCTGGGATAAATCACCGCTAGGACTGTCCCATCCCTGGGATAAATCACCGCTAGGACTGTCCCATCCCTGGGATAAATCACCGCTAGGACTGTCCCATCCCTGGGATAAATCACCGCTAGGACTGTCCCATCCCTGGGATAAATCACCGCTAGGACTGTCCCATCCCTGGGATAAATCACCGCTAGGACTGTCCCATCCCTGGGATAAATCACCGCTAGGACTGTCCCATCCCTGGGATAAATCACCGCTAGGACTGTCCCATCCCTGGGATAAATCACCGCTAGGACTGTCCCATCCCTGGGATAAATCACCGCTAGGACTGTCCCATCCCTGGGATAAATCACCGCTAGGACTGTCCCATCCCTGGGATAAATCACCGCTAGGACTGTCCCATCCCTGGGATAAATCACCGCTAGGACTGTCCCATCCCTGGGATAAATCACCGCTAGGACTGTCCCATCCCTGGGATAAATCACCGCTAGGACTGTCCCATCCCTGGGATAAATCACCGCTAGGACTGTCCCATCCCTGGGATAAATCACCGCTAGGACTGTCCCATCCCTGGGATAAATCACCGCTAGGACTGTCCCATCCCTGGGATAAATCACCGCTAGGACTGTCCCATCCCTGGGATAAATCACCGCTAGGACTGTCCCATCCCTGGGATAAATCACCGCTAGGACTGTCCCATCCCTGGGATAAATCACCGCTAGGACTGTCCCATCCCTGGGATAAATCACCGCTAGGACTGTCCCATCCCTGGGATAAATCACCGCTAGGACTGTCCCATCCCTGGGATAAATCACCGCTAGGACTGTCCCATCCCTGGGATAAATCACCGCTAGGACTGTCCCATCCCTGGGATAAATCACCGCTAGGACTGTCCCATCCCTGGGATAAATCACCGCTAGGACTGTCCCATCCCTGGGATAAATCACCGCTAGGACTGTCCCATCCCTGGGATAAATCACCGCTAGGACTGTCCCATCCCTGGGATAAATCACCGCTAGGACTGTCCCATCCCTGGGATAAATCACCGCTAGGACTGTCCCATCCCTGGGATAAATCACCGCTAGGACTGTCCCATCCCTGGGATAAATCACCGCTAGGACTGTCCCATCCCTGGGATAAATCACCGCTAGGACTGTCCCATCCCTGGGATAAATCACCGCTAGGACTGTCCCATCCCTGGGATAAATCACCGCTAGGACTGTCCCATCCCTGGGATAAATCACCGCTAGGACTGTCCCATCCCTGGGATAAATCACCGCTAGGACTGTCCCATCCCTGGGATAAATCACCGCTAGGACTGTCCCATCCCTGGGATAAATCACCGCTAGGACTGTCCCATCCCTGGGATAAATCACCGCTAGGACTGTCCCATCCCTGGGATAAATCACCGCTAGGACTGTCCCATCCCTGGGATAAATCACCGCTAGGACTGTCCCATCCCTGGGATAAATCACCGCTAGGACTGTCCCATCCCTGGGATAAATCACCGCTAGGACTGTCCCATCCCTGGGATAAATCACCGCTAGGACTGTCCCATCCCTGGGATAAATCACCGCTAGGACTGTCCCATCCCTGGGATAAATCACCGCTAGGACTGTCCCATCCCTGGGATAAATCACCGCTAGGACTGTCCCATCCCTGGGATAAATCACCGCTAGGACTGTCCCATCCCTGGGATAAATCACCGCTAGGACTGTCCCATCCCTGGGATAAATCACCGCTAGGACTGTCCCATCCCTGGGATAAATCACCGCTAGGACTGTCCCATCCCTGGGATAAATCACCGCTAGGACTGTCCCATCCCTGGGATAAATCACCGCTAGGACTGTCCCATCCCTGGGATAAATCACCGCTAGGACTGTCCCATCCCTGGGATAAATCACCGCTAGGACTGTCCCATCCCTGGGATAAATCACCGCTAGGACTGTCCCATCCCTGGGATAAATCACCGCTAGGACTGTCCCATCCCTGGGATAAATCACCGCTAGGACTGTCCCATCCCTGGGATAAATCACCGCTAGGACTGTCCCATCCCTGGGATAAATCACCGCTAGGACTGTCCCATCCCTGGGATAAATCACCGCTAGGACTGTCCCATCCCTGGGATAAATCACCGCTAGGACTGTCCCATCCCTGGGATAAATCACCGCTAGGACTGTCCCATCCCTGGGATAAATCACCGCTAGGACTGTCCCATCCCTGGGATAAATCACCGCTAGGACTGTCCCATCCCTGGGATAAATCACCGCTAGGACTGTCCCATCCCTGGGATAAATCACCGCTAGGACTGTCCCATCCCTGGGATAAATCACCGCTAGGACTGTCCCATCCCTGGGATAAATCACCGCTAGGACTGTCCCATCCCTGGGATAAATCACCGCTAGGACTGTCCCATCCCTGGGATAAATCACCGCTAGGACTGTCCCATCCCTGGGATAAATCACCGCTAGGACTGTCCCATCCCTGGGATAAATCACCGCTAGGACTGTCCCATCCCTGGGATAAATCACCGCTAGGACTGTCCCATCCCTGGGATAAATCACCGCTAGGACTGTCCCATCCCTGGGATAAATCACCGCTAGGACTGTCCCATCCCTGGGATAAATCACCGCTAGGACTGTCCCATCCCTGGGATAAATCACCGCTAGGACTGTCCCATCCCTGGGATAAATCACCGCTAGGACTGTCCCATCCCTGGGATAAATCACCGCTAGGACTGTCCCATCCCTGGGATAAATCACCGCTAGGACTGTCCCATCCCTGGGATAAATCACCGCTAGGACTGTCCCATCCCTGGGATAAATCACCGCTAGGACTGTCCCATCCCTGGGATAAATCACCGCTAGGACTGTCCCATCCCTGGGATAAATCACCGCTAGGACTGTCCCATCCCTGGGATAAATCACCGCTAGGACTGTCCCATCCCTGGGATAAATCACCGCTAGGACTGTCCCATCCCTGGGATAAATCACCGCTAGGACTGTCCCATCCCTGGGATAAATCACCGCTAGGACTGTCCCATCCCTGGGATAAATCACCGCTAGGACTGTCCCATCCCTGGGATAAATCACCGCTAGGACTGTCCCATCCCTGGGATAAATCACCGCTAGGACTGTCCCATCCCTGGGATAAATCACCGCTAGGACTGTCCCATCCCTGGGATAAATCACCGCTAGGACTGTCCCATCCCTGGGATAAATCACCGCTAGGACTGTCCCATCCCTGGGATAAATCACCGCTAGGACTGTCCCATCCCTGGGATAAATCACCGCTAGGACTGTCCCATCCCTGGGATAAATCACCGCTAGGACTGTCCCATCCCTGGGATAAATCACCGCTAGGACTGTCCCATCCCTGGGATAAATCACCGCTAGGACTGTCCCATCCCTGGGATAAATCACCGCTAGGACTGTCCCATCCCTGGGATAAATCACCGCTAGGACTGTCCCATCCCTGGGATAAATCACCGCTAGGACTGTCCCATCCCTGGGATAAATCACCGCTAGGACTGTCCCATCCCTGGGATAAATCACCGCTAGGACTGTCCCATCCCTGGGATAAATCACCGCTAGGACTGTCCCATCCCTGGGATAAATCACCGCTAGGACTGTCCCATCCCTGGGATAAATCACCGCTAGGACTGTCCCATCCCTGGGATAAATCACCGCTAGGACTGTCCCATCCCTGGGATAAATCACCGCTAGGACTGTCCCATCCCTGGGATAAATCACCGCTAGGACTGTCCCATCCCTGGGATAAATCACCGCTAGGACTGTCCCATCCCTGGGATAAATCACCGCTAGGACTGTCCCATCCCTGGGATAAATCACCGCTAGGACTGTCCCATCCCTGGGATAAATCACCGCTAGGACTGTCCCATCCCTGGGATAAATCACCGCTAGGACTGTCCCATCCCTGGGATAAATCACCGCTAGGACTGTCCCATCCCTGGGATAAATCACCGCTAGGACTGTCCCATCCCTGGGATAAATCACCGCTAGGACTGTCCCATCCCTGGGATAAATCACCGCTAGGACTGTCCCATCCCTGGGATAAATCACCGCTAGGACTGTCCCATCCCTGGGATAAATCACCGCTAGGACTGTCCCATCCCTGGGATAAATCACCGCTAGGACTGTCCCATCCCTGGGATAAATCACCGCTAGGACTGTCCCATCCCTGGGATAAATCACCGCTAGGACTGTCCCATCCCTGGGATAAATCACCGCTAGGACTGTCCCATCCCTGGGATAAATCACCGCTAGGACTGTCCCATCCCTGGGATAAATCACCGCTAGGACTGTCCCATCCCTGGGATAAATCACCGCTAGGACTGTCCCATCCCTGGGATAAATCACCGCTAGGACTGTCCCATCCCTGGGATAAATCACCGCTAGGACTGTCCCATCCCTGGGATAAATCACCGCTAGGACTGTCCCATCCCTGGGATAAATCACCGCTAGGACTGTCCCATCCCTGGGATAAATCACCGCTAGGACTGTCCCATCCCTGGGATAAATCACCGCTAGGACTGTCCCATCCCTGGGATAAATCACCGCTAGGACTGTCCCATCCCTGGGATAAATCACCGCTAGGACTGTCCCATCCCTGGGATAAATCACCGCTAGGACTGTCCCATCCCTGGGATAAATCACCGCTAGGACTGTCCCATCCCTGGGATAAATCACCGCTAGGACTGTCCCATCCCTGGGATAAATCACCGCTAGGACTGTCCCATCCCTGGGATAAATCACCGCTAGGACTGTCCCATCCCTGGGATAAATCACCGCTAGGACTGTCCCATCCCTGGGATAAATCACCGCTAGGACTGTCCCATCCCTGGGATAAATCACCGCTAGGACTGTCCCATCCCTGGGATAAATCACCGCTAGGACTGTCCCATCCCTGGGATAAATCACCGCTAGGACTGTCCCATCCCTGGGATAAATCACCGCTAGGACTGTCCCATCCCTGGGATAAATCACCGCTAGGACTGTCCCATCCCTGGGATAAATCACCGCTAGGACTGTCCCATCCCTGGGATAAATCACCGCTAGGACTGTCCCATCCCTGGGATAAATCACCGCTAGGACTGTCCCATCCCTGGGATAAATCACCGCTAGGACTGTCCCATCCCTGGGATAAATCACCGCTAGGACTGTCCCATCCCTGGGATAAATCACCGCTAGGACTGTCCCATCCCTGGGATAAATCACCGCTAGGACTGTCCCATCCCTGGGATAAATCACCGCTAGGACTGTCCCATCCCTGGGATAAATCACCGCTAGGACTGTCCCATCCCTGGGATAAATCACCGCTAGGACTGTCCCATCCCTGGGATAAATCACCGCTAGGACTGTCCCATCCCTGGGATAAATCACCGCTAGGACTGTCCCATCCCTGGGATAAATCACCGCTAGGACTGTCCCATCCCTGGGATAAATCACCGCTAGGACTGTCCCATCCCTGGGATAAATCACCGCTAGGACTGTCCCATCCCTGGGATAAATCACCGCTAGGACTGTCCCATCCCTGGGATAAATCACCGCTAGGACTGTCCCATCCCTGGGATAAATCACCGCTAGGACTGTCCCATCCCTGGGATAAATCACCGCTAGGACTGTCCCATCCCTGGGATAAATCACCGCTAGGACTGTCCCATCCCTGGGATAAATCACCGCTAGGACTGTCCCATCCCTGGGATAAATCACCGCTAGGACTGTCCCATCCCTGGGATAAATCACCGCTAGGACTGTCCCATCCCTGGGATAAATCACCGCTAGGACTGTCCCATCCCTGGGATAAATCACCGCTAGGACTGTCCCATCCCTGGGATAAATCACCGCTAGGACTGTCCCTCCCTGGGATAAATCACCGCTAGGACTGTCCCATCCCTGGGATAAATCACCGCTAGGACTGTCCCTCCCTGGGATAAATCACCGCTAGGACTGTCCCATCCCTGGGATAAATCACCGCTAGGACTGTCCCATCCCTGGGATAAATCACCGCTAGGACTGTCCCATCCCTGGGATAAATCACCGCTAGGACTGTCCCATCCCTGGGATAAATCACCGCTAGGACTGTCCCATCCCTGGGATAAATCACCGCTAGGACTGTCCCATCCCTGGGATAAATCACCGCTAGGACTGTCCCATCCCTGGGATAAATCACCGCTAGGACTGTCCCATCCCTGGGATAAATCACCGCTAGGACTGTCCCATCCCTGGGATAAATCACCGCTAGGACTGTCCCATCCCTGGGATAAATCACCGCTAGGACTGTCCCATCCCTGGGATAAATCACCGCTAGGACTGTCCCATCCCTGGGATAAATCACCGCTAGGACTGTCCCATCCCTGGGATAAATCACCGCTAGGACTGTCCCATCCCTGGGATAAATCACCGCTAGGACTGTCCCATCCCTGGGATAAATCACCGCTAGGACTGTCCCATCCCTGGGATAAATCACCGCTAGGACTGTCCCATCCCTGGGATAAATCACCGCTAGGACTGTCCCATCCCTGGGATAAATCACCGCTAGGACTGTCCCATCCCTGGGATAAATCACCGCTAGGACTGTCCCATCCCTGGGATAAATCACCGCTAGGACTGTCCCATCCCTGGGATAAATCACCGCTAGGACTGTCCCATCCCTGGGATAAATCACCGCTAGGACTGTCCCATCCCTGGGATAAATCACCGCTAGGACTGTCCCATCCCTGGGATAAATCACCGCTAGGACTGTCCCATCCCTGGGATAAATCACCGCTAGGACTGTCCCATCCCTGGGATAAATCACCGCTAGGACTGTCCCATCCCTGGGATAAATCACCGCTAGGACTGTCCCATCCCTGGGATAAATCACCGCTAGGACTGTCCCATCCCTGGGATAAATCACCGCTAGGACTGTCCCATCCCTGGGATAAATCACCGCTAGGACTGTCCCATCCCTGGGATAAATCACCGCTAGGACTGTCCCATCCCTGGGATAAATCACCGCTAGGACTGTCCCATCCCTGGGATAAATCACCGCTAGGACTGTCCCATCCCTGGGATAAATCACCGCTAGGACTGTCCCATCCCTGGGATAAATCACCGCTAGGACTGTCCCATCCCTGGGATAAATCACCGCTAGGACTGTCCCATCCCTGGGATAAATCACCGCTAGGACTGTCCCATCCCTGGGATAAATCACCGCTAGGACTGTCCCATCCCTGGGATAAATCACCGCTAGGACTGTCCCATCCCTGGGATAAATCACCGCTAGGACTGTCCCATCCCTGGGATAAATCACCGCTAGGACTGTCCCATCCCTGGGATAAATCACCGCTAGGACTGTCCCATCCCTGGGATAAATCACCGCTAGGACTGTCCCATCCCTGGGATAAATCACCGCTAGGACTGTCCCATCCCTGGGATAAATCACCGCTAGGACTGTCCCATCCCTGGGATAAATCACCGCTAGGACTGTCCCATCCCTGGGATAAATCACCGCTAGGACTGTCCCATCCCTGGGATAAATCACCGCTAGGACTGTCCCATCCCTGGGATAAATCACCGCTAGGACTGTCCCATCCCTGGGATAAATCACCGCTAGGACTGTCCCATCCCTGGGATAAATCACCGCTAGGACTGTCCCATCCCTGGGATAAATCACCGCTAGGACTGTCCCATCCCTGGGATAAATCACCGCTAGGACTGTCCCATCCCTGGGATAAATCACCGCTAGGACTGTCCCATCCCTGGGATAAATCACCGCTAGGACTGTCCCATCCCTGGGATAAATCACCGCTAGGACTGTCCCATCCCTGGGATAAATCACCGCTAGGACTGTCCCATCCCTGGGATAAATCACCGCTAGGACTGTCCCATCCCTGGGATAAATCACCGCTAGGACTGTCCCATCCCTGGGATAAATCACCGCTAGGACTGTCCCATCCCTGGGATAAATCACCGCTAGGACTGTCCCATCCCTGGGATAAATCACCGCTAGGACTGTCCCATCCCTGGGATAAATCACCGCTAGGACTGTCCCATCCCTGGGATAAATCACCGCTAGGACTGTCCCATCCCTGGGATAAATCACCGCTAGGACTGTCCCATCCCTGGGATAAATCACCGCTAGGACTGTCCCATCCCTGGGATAAATCACCGCTAGGACTGTCCCATCCCTGGGATAAATCACCGCTAGGACTGTCCCATCCCTGGGATAAATCACCGCTAGGACTGTCCCATCCCTGGGATAAATCACCGCTAGGACTGTCCCATCCCTGGGATAAATCACCGCTAGGACTGTCCCATCCCTGGGATAAATCACCGCTAGGACTGTCCCATCCCTGGGATAAATCACCGCTAGGACTGTCCCATCCCTGGGATAAATCACCGCTAGGACTGTCCCATCCCTGGGATAAATCACCGCTAGGACTGTCCCATCCCTGGGATAAATCACCGCTAGGACTGTCCCATCCCTGGGATAAATCACCGCTAGGACTGTCCCATCCCTGGGATAAATCACCGCTAGGACTGTCCCATCCCTGGGATAAATCACCGCTAGGACTGTCCCATCCCTGGGATAAATCACCGCTAGGACTGTCCCATCCCTGGGATAAATCACCGCTAGGACTGTCCCATCCCTGGGATAAATCACCGCTAGGACTGTCCCATCCCTGGGATAAATCACCGCTAGGACTGTCCCATCCCTGGGATAAATCACCGCTAGGACTGTCCCATCCCTGGGATAAATCACCGCTAGGACTGTCCCATCCCTGGGATAAATCACCGCTAGGACTGTCCCATCCCTGGGATAAATCACCGCTAGGACTGTCCCATCCCTGGGATAAATCACCGCTAGGACTGTCCCATCCCTGGGATAAATCACCGCTAGGACTGTCCCATCCCTGGGATAAATCACCGCTAGGACTGTCCCATCCCTGGGATAAATCACCGCTAGGACTGTCCCATCCCTGGGATAAATCACCGCTAGGACTGTCCCATCCCTGGGATAAATCACCGCTAGGACTGTCCCATCCCTGGGATAAATCACCGCTAGGACTGTCCCATCCCTGGGATAAATCACCGCTAGGACTGTCCCATCCCTGGGATAAATCACCGCTAGGACTGTCCCATCCCTGGGATAAATCACCGCTAGGACTGTCCCATCCCTGGGATAAATCACCGCTAGGACTGTCCCATCCCTGGGATAAATCACCGCTAGGACTGTCCCATCCCTGGGATAAATCACCGCTAGGACTGTCCCATCCCTGGGATAAATCACCGCTAGGACTGTCCCATCCCTGGGATAAATCACCGCTAGGACTGTCCCATCCCTGGGATAAATCACCGCTAGGACTGTCCCATCCCTGGGATAAATCACCGCTAGGACTGTCCCATCCCTGGGATAAATCACCGCTAGGACTGTCCCATCCCTGGGATAAATCACCGCTAGGACTGTCCCATCCCTGGGATAAATCACCGCTAGGACTGTCCCATCCCTGGGATAAATCACCGCTAGGACTGTCCCATCCCTGGGATAAATCACCGCTAGGACTGTCCCATCCCTGGGATAAATCACCGCTAGGACTGTCCCATCCCTGGGATAAATCACCGCTAGGACTGTCCCATCCCTGGGATAAATCACCGCTAGGACTGTCCCATCCCTGGGATAAATCACCGCTAGGACTGTCCCATCCCTGGGATAAATCACCGCTAGGACTGTCCCATCCCTGGGATAAATCACCGCTAGGACTGTCCCATCCCTGGGATAAATCACCGCTAGGACTGTCCCATCCCTGGGATAAATCACCGCTAGGACTGTCCCATCCCTGGGATAAATCACCGCTAGGACTGTCCCATCCCTGGGATAAATCACCGCTAGGACTGTCCCATCCCTGGGATAAATCACCGCTAGGACTGTCCCATCCCTGGGATAAATCACCGCTAGGACTGTCCCATCCCTGGGATAAATCACCGCTAGGACTGTCCCATCCCTGGGATAAATCACCGCTAGGACTGTCCCATCCCTGGGATAAATCACCGCTAGGACTGTCCCATCCCTGGGATAAATCACCGCTAGGACTGTCCCATCCCTGGGATAAATCACCGCTAGGACTGTCCCATCCCTGGGATAAATCACCGCTAGGACTGTCCCATCCCTGGGATAAATCACCGCTAGGACTGTCCCATCCCTGGGATAAATCACCGCTAGGACTGTCCCATCCCTGGGATAAATCACCGCTAGGACTGTCCCATCCCTGGGATAAATCACCGCTAGGACTGTCCCATCCCTGGGATAAATCACCGCTAGGACTGTCCCATCCCTGGGATAAATCACCGCTAGGACTGTCCCATCCCTGGGATAAATCACCGCTAGGACTGTCCCATCCCTGGGATAAATCACCGCTAGGACTGTCCCATCCCTGGGATAAATCACCGCTAGGACTGTCCCATCCCTGGGATAAATCACCGCTAGGACTGTCCCATCCCTGGGATAAATCACCGCTAGGACTGTCCCATCCCTGGGATAAATCACCGCTAGGACTGTCCCATCCCTGGGATAAATCACCGCTAGGACTGTCCCATCCCTGGGATAAATCACCGCTAGGACTGTCCCATCCCTGGGATAAATCACCGCTAGGACTGTCCCATCCCTGGGATAAATCACCGCTAGGACTGTCCCATCCCTGGGATAAATCACCGCTAGGACTGTCCCATCCCTGGGATAAATCACCGCTAGGACTGTCCCATCCCTGGGATAAATCACCGCTAGGACTGTCCCATCCCTGGGATAAATCACCGCTAGGACTGTCCCATCCCTGGGATAAATCACCGCTAGGACTGTCCCATCCCTGGGATAAATCACCGCTAGGACTGTCCCATCCCTGGGATAAATCACCGCTAGGACTGTCCCATCCCTGGGATAAATCACCGCTAGGACTGTCCCATCCCTGGGATAAATCACCGCTAGGACTGTCCCATCCCTGGGATAAATCACCGCTAGGACTGTCCCATCCCTGGGATAAATCACCGCTAGGACTGTCCCATCCCTGGGATAAATCACCGCTAGGACTGTCCCATCCCTGGGATAAATCACCGCTAGGACTGTCCCATCCCTGGGATAAATCACCGCTAGGACTGTCCCATCCCTGGGATAAATCACCGCTAGGACTGTCCCATCCCTGGGATAAATCACCGCTAGGACTGTCCCATCCCTGGGATAAATCACCGCTAGGACTGTCCCATCCCTGGGATAAATCACCGCTAGGACTGTCCCATCCCTGGGATAAATCACCGCTAGGACTGTCCCATCCCTGGGATAAATCACCGCTAGGACTGTCCCATCCCTGGGATAAATCACCGCTAGGACTGTCCCATCCCTGGGATAAATCACCGCTAGGACTGTCCCATCCCTGGGATAAATCACCGCTAGGACTGTCCCATCCCTGGGATAAATCACCGCTAGGACTGTCCCATCCCTGGGATAAATCACCGCTAGGACTGTCCCATCCCTGGGATAAATCACCGCTAGGACTGTCCCATCCCTGGGATAAATCACCGCTAGGACTGTCCCATCCCTGGGATAAATCACCGCTAGGACTGTCCCATCCCTGGGATAAATCACCGCTAGGACTGTCCCATCCCTGGGATAAATCACCGCTAGGACTGTCCCATCCCTGGGATAAATCACCGCTAGGACTGTCCCATCCCTGGGATAAATCACCGCTAGGACTGTCCCATCCCTGGGATAAATCACCGCTAGGACTGTCCCATCCCTGGGATAAATCACCGCTAGGACTGTCCCATCCCTGGGATAAATCACCGCTAGGACTGTCCCATCCCTGGGATAAATCACCGCTAGGACTGTCCCATCCCTGGGATAAATCACCGCTAGGACTGTCCCATCCCTGGGATAAATCACCGCTAGGACTGTCCCATCCCTGGGATAAATCACCGCTAGGACTGTCCCATCCCTGGGATAAATCACCGCTAGGACTGTCCCATCCCTGGGATAAATCACCGCTAGGACTGTCCCATCCCTGGGATAAATCACCGCTAGGACTGTCCCATCCCTGGGATAAATCACCGCTAGGACTGTCCCATCCCTGGGATAAATCACCGCTAGGACTGTCCCATCCCTGGGATAAATCACCGCTAGGACTGTCCCATCCCTGGGATAAATCACCGCTAGGACTGTCCCATCCCTGGGATAAATCACCGCTAGGACTGTCCCATCCCTGGGATAAATCACCGCTAGGACTGTCCCATCCCTGGGATAAATCACCGCTAGGACTGTCCCATCCCTGGGATAAATCACCGCTAGGACTGTCCCATCCCTGGGATAAATCACCGCTAGGACTGTCCCATCCCTGGGATAAATCACCGCTAGGACTGTCCCATCCCTGGGATAAATCACCGCTAGGACTGTCCCTCCCTGGGATAAATCACCGCTAGGACTGTCCCTCCCTGGGATAAATCACCGCTAGGACTGTCCCATCCCTGGGATAAATCACCGCTAGGACTGTCCCATCCCTGGGATAAATCACCGCTAGGACTGTCCCATCCCTGGGATAAATCACCGCTAGGACTGTCCCATCCCTGGGATAAATCACCGCTAGGACTGTCCCATCCCTGGGATAAATCACCGCTAGGACTGTCCCATCCCTGGGATAAATCACCGCTAGGACTGTCCCATCCCTGGGATAAATCACCGCTAGGACTGTCCCATCCCTGGGATAAATCACCGCTAGGACTGTCCCATCCCTGGGATAAATCACCGCTAGGACTGTCCCATCCCTGGGATAAATCACCGCTAGGACTGTCCCATCCCTGGGATAAATCACCGCTAGGACTGTCCCATCCCTGGGATAAATCACCGCTAGGACTGTCCCATCCCTGGGATAAATCACCGCTAGGACTGTCCCATCCCTGGGATAAATCACCGCTAGGACTGTCCCATCCCTGGGATAAATCACCGCTAGGACTGTCCCATCCCTGGGATAAATCACCGCTAGGACTGTCCCATCCCTGGGATAAATCACCGCTAGGACTGTCCCATCCCTGGGATAAATCACCGCTAGGACTGTCCCATCCCTGGGATAAATCACCGCTAGGACTGTCCCATCCCTGGGATAAATCACCGCTAGGACTGTCCCATCCCTGGGATAAATCACCGCTAGGACTGTCCCATCCCTGGGATAAATCACCGCTAGGACTGTCCCATCCCTGGGATAAATCACCGCTAGGACTGTCCCATCCCTGGGATAAATCACCGCTAGGACTGTCCCATCCCTGGGATAAATCACCGCTAGGACTGTCCCATCCCTGGGATAAATCACCGCTAGGACTGTCCCATCCCTGGGATAAATCACCGCTAGGACTGTCCCATCCCTGGGATAAATCACCGCTAGGACTGTCCCATCCCTGGGATAAATCACCGCTAGGACTGTCCCATCCCTGGGATAAATCACCGCTAGGACTGTCCCATCCCTGGGATAAATCACCGCTAGGACTGTCCCATCCCTGGGATAAATCACCGCTAGGACTGTCCCATCCCTGGGATAAATCACCGCTAGGACTGTCCCATCCCTGGGATAAATCACCGCTAGGACTGTCCCATCCCTGGGATAAATCACCGCTAGGACTGTCCCATCCCTGGGATAAATCACCGCTAGGACTGTCCCATCCCTGGGATAAATCACCGCTAGGACTGTCCCATCCCTGGGATAAATCACCGCTAGGACTGTCCCATCCCTGGGATAAATCACCGCTAGGACTGTCCCATCCCTGGGATAAATCACCGCTAGGACTGTCCCATCCCTGGGATAAATCACCGCTAGGACTGTCCCATCCCTGGGATAAATCACCGCTAGGACTGTCCCATCCCTGGGATAAATCACCGCTAGGACTGTCCCATCCCTGGGATAAATCACCGCTAGGACTGTCCCATCCCTGGGATAAATCACCGCTAGGACTGTCCCATCCCTGGGATAAATCACCGCTAGGACTGTCCCATCCCTGGGATAAATCACCGCTAGGACTGTCCCATCCCTGGGATAAATCACCGCTAGGACTGTCCCATCCCTGGGATAAATCACCGCTAGGACTGTCCCATCCCTGGGATAAATCACCGCTAGGACTGTCCCATCCCTGGGATAAATCACCGCTAGGACTGTCCCATCCCTGGGATAAATCACCGCTAGGACTGTCCCATCCCTGGGATAAATCACCGCTAGGACTGTCCCATCCCTGGGATAAATCACCGCTAGGACTGTCCCATCCCTGGGATAAATCACCGCTAGGACTGTCCCATCCCTGGGATAAATCACCGCTAGGACTGTCCCATCCCTGGGATAAATCACCGCTAGGACTGTCCCATCCCTGGGATAAATCACCGCTAGGACTGTCCCATCCCTGGGATAAATCACCGCTAGGACTGTCCCATCCCTGGGATAAATCACCGCTAGGACTGTCCCATCCCTGGGATAAATCACCGCTAGGACTGTCCCATCCCTGGGATAAATCACCGCTAGGACTGTCCCATCCCTGGGATAAATCACCGCTAGGACTGTCCCATCCCTGGGATAAATCACCGCTAGGACTGTCCCATCCCTGGGATAAATCACCGCTAGGACTGTCCCATCCCTGGGATAAATCACCGCTAGGACTGTCCCATCCCTGGGATAAATCACCGCTAGGACTGTCCCATCCCTGGGATAAATCACCGCTAGGACTGTCCCATCCCTGGGATAAATCACCGCTAGGACTGTCCCATCCCTGGGATAAATCACCGCTAGGACTGTCCCATCCCTGGGATAAATCACCGCTAGGACTGTCCCATCCCTGGGATAAATCACCGCTAGGACTGTCCCATCCCTGGGATAAATCACCGCTAGGACTGTCCCATCCCTGGGATAAATCACCGCTAGGACTGTCCCATCCCTGGGATAAATCACCGCTAGGACTGTCCCATCCCTGGGATAAATCACCGCTAGGACTGTCCCATCCCTGGGATAAATCACCGCTAGGACTGTCCCATCCCTGGGATAAATCACCGCTAGGACTGTCCCATCCCTGGGATAAATCACCGCTAGGACTGTCCCATCCCTGGGATAAATCACCGCTAGGACTGTCCCATCCCTGGGATAAATCACCGCTAGGACTGTCCCATCCCTGGGATAAATCACCGCTAGGACTGTCCCATCCCTGGGATAAATCACCGCTAGGACTGTCCCATCCCTGGGATAAATCACCGCTAGGACTGTCCCATCCCTGGGATAAATCACCGCTAGGACTGTCCCATCCCTGGGATAAATCACCGCTAGGACTGTCCCATCCCTGGGATAAATCACCGCTAGGACTGTCCCATCCCTGGGATAAATCACCGCTAGGACTGTCCCATCCCTGGGATAAATCACCGCTAGGACTGTCCCATCCCTGGGATAAATCACCGCTAGGACTGTCCCATCCCTGGGATAAATCACCGCTAGGACTGTCCCATCCCTGGGATAAATCACCGCTAGGACTGTCCCATCCCTGGGATAAATCACCGCTAGGACTGTCCCATCCCTGGGATAAATCACCGCTAGGACTGTCCCATCCCTGGGATAAATCACCGCTAGGACTGTCCCATCCCTGGGATAAATCACCGCTAGGACTGTCCCATCCCTGGGATAAATCACCGCTAGGACTGTCCCATCCCTGGGATAAATCACCGCTAGGACTGTCCCATCCCTGGGATAAATCACCGCTAGGACTGTCCCATCCCTGGGATAAATCACCGCTAGGACTGTCCCATCCCTGGGATAAATCACCGCTAGGACTGTCCCATCCCTGGGATAAATCACCGCTAGGACTGTCCCATCCCTGGGATAAATCACCGCTAGGACTGTCCCATCCCTGGGATAAATCACCGCTAGGACTGTCCCATCCCTGGGATAAATCACCGCTAGGACTGTCCCATCCCTGGGATAAATCACCGCTAGGACTGTCCCATCCCTGGGATAAATCACCGCTAGGACTGTCCCATCCCTGGGATAAATCACCGCTAGGACTGTCCCATCCCTGGGATAAATCACCGCTAGGACTGTCCCATCCCTGGGATAAATCACCGCTAGGACTGTCCCATCCCTGGGATAAATCACCGCTAGGACTGTCCCATCCCTGGGATAAATCACCGCTAGGACTGTCCCATCCCTGGGATAAATCACCGCTAGGACTGTCCCATCCCTGGGATAAATCACCGCTAGGACTGTCCCATCCCTGGGATAAATCACCGCTAGGACTGTCCCATCCCTGGGATAAATCACCGCTAGGACTGTCCCATCCCTGGGATAAATCACCGCTAGGACTGTCCCATCCCTGGGATAAATCACCGCTAGGACTGTCCCATCCCTGGGATAAATCACCGCTAGGACTGTCCCATCCCTGGGATAAATCACCGCTAGGACTGTCCCATCCCTGGGATAAATCACCGCTAGGACTGTCCCATCCCTGGGATAAATCACCGCTAGGACTGTCCCATCCCTGGGATAAATCACCGCTAGGACTGTCCCATCCCTGGGATAAATCACCGCTAGGACTGTCCCATCCCTGGGATAAATCACCGCTAGGACTGTCCCATCCCTGGGATAAATCACCGCTAGGACTGTCCCATCCCTGGGATAAATCACCGCTAGGACTGTCCCATCCCTGGGATAAATCACCGCTAGGACTGTCCCATCCCTGGGATAAATCACCGCTAGGACTGTCCCATCCCTGGGATAAATCACCGCTAGGACTGTCCCATCCCTGGGATAAATCACCGCTAGGACTGTCCCATCCCTGGGATAAATCACCGCTAGGACTGTCCCATCCCTGGGATAAATCACCGCTAGGACTGTCCCATCCCTGGGATAAATCACCGCTAGGACTGTCCCATCCCTGGGATAAATCACCGCTAGGACTGTCCCATCCCTGGGATAAATCACCGCTAGGACTGTCCCATCCCTGGGATAAATCACCGCTAGGACTGTCCCATCCCTGGGATAAATCACCGCTAGGACTGTCCCATCCCTGGGATAAATCACCGCTAGGACTGTCCCATCCCTGGGATAAATCACCGCTAGGACTGTCCCATCCCTGGGATAAATCACCGCTAGGACTGTCCCATCCCTGGGATAAATCACCGCTAGGACTGTCCCATCCCTGGGATAAATCACCGCTAGGACTGTCCCATCCCTGGGATAAATCACCGCTAGGACTGTCCCATCCCTGGGATAAATCACCGCTAGGACTGTCCCATCCCTGGGATAAATCACCGCTAGGACTGTCCCATCCCTGGGATAAATCACCGCTAGGACTGTCCCATCCCTGGGATAAATCACCGCTAGGACTGTCCCATCCCTGGGATAAATCACCGCTAGGACTGTCCCATCCCTGGGATAAATCACCGCTAGGACTGTCCCATCCCTGGGATAAATCACCGCTAGGACTGTCCCATCCCTGGGATAAATCACCGCTAGGACTGTCCCATCCCTGGGATAAATCACCGCTAGGACTGTCCCATCCCTGGGATAAATCACCGCTAGGACTGTCCCATCCCTGGGATAAATCACCGCTAGGACTGTCCCATCCCTGGGATAAATCACCGCTAGGACTGTCCCATCCCTGGGATAAATCACCGCTAGGACTGTCCCATCCCTGGGATAAATCACCGCTAGGACTGTCCCATCCCTGGGATAAATCACCGCTAGGACTGTCCCATCCCTGGGATAAATCACCGCTAGGACTGTCCCATCCCTGGGATAAATCACCGCTAGGACTGTCCCATCCCTGGGATAAATCACCGCTAGGACTGTCCCATCCCTGGGATAAATCACCGCTAGGACTGTCCCATCCCTGGGATAAATCACCGCTAGGACTGTCCCATCCCTGGGATAAATCACCGCTAGGACTGTCCCATCCCTGGGATAAATCACCGCTAGGACTGTCCCATCCCTGGGATAAATCACCGCTAGGACTGTCCCATCCCTTAGGACTGTCCCATCCCTGGGATAAATCACCGCTAGGACTGTCCATCCCTGGGATAAATCACCACTAGGACTGTCCCATCCCTGGGATAAATCACCGCTAGGACTGTCCATCCCTGGGATAAATCACCGCTAGGACTGTCCCATCCCTGGGATAAATCACCACTAGGACTGTCCCTCCCTGGGATAAATCACCGCTAGGACTGTCCCATCCCTGGGATAAATCACCGCTAGGACTGTCCCTCCCTGGGATTAATCACCGCTAGGACTGTCCCATCCCTGGGATAAATCACCGCTAGGGACTGTCCCTCCCTGGGATTAATCACCGCTAGGACTGTCCCATCCCTGGGATAAATCACCGCTAGGACTGTCCCTCCCTGGGATAAATCACCGCTAGGACTGTCCCTCCCTGGGATAAATCACCGCTAGGACTGTCCCATCCCTGGGATAAATCACCGCTAGGACTGTCCCATCCCTGGGATAAATCACCGCTAGGACTGTCCCATCCCTGGGATAAATCACCGCTAGGACTGTCCCATCCCTGGGATAAATCACCGCTAGGACTGTCCCATCCCTGGGATAAATCACCGCTAGGACTGTCCCATCCCTGGGATAAATCACCGCTAGGACTGTCCCATCCCTGGGATAAATCACCGCTAGGACTGTCCCATCCCTGGGATAAATCACCGCTAGGACTGTCCCATCCCTTCATCCCTGGATAATCCGCTAGGACGTCCCATCCCTGGAAATCACCGCTAGGACTGTCCCATCCCTGGGATAAATCACCGCTAGGACTGTCCCATCCCTGGGATAAATCACCGCTAGGACTGTCCCTCCCTGGGATAAATCACCGCTAGGACTGTCCCATCCCTGGGATAAATCACCGCTAGGACTGTCCCTCCCTGGGATAAATCACCGCTAGGACTGTCCCATCCCTGGGATAAAACACCGCTAGGACTGTCCCATCCCTGGGATAAATCACCGCTAGGACTGTCCCATCCCTGGGATAAATCACCGCTAGGACTGTCCATCCCTGGGATAAATCACCACTAGGACTGTCCCATCCCTGGGATAAATCACCGCTAGGACTGTCCCATCCCTGGGATAAATCACCGCTAGGACTGTCCCATCCCTGGGATAAATCACCACTAGGACTGTCCCTCCCTGGGATAAATCACCGCTAGGACTGTCCCATCCCTGGGATAAATCACCGCTAGGACTGTCCCATCCCTGGGATAAATCACCGCTAGGACTGTCCCTCCCTGGGATAAATCACCGCTAGGACTGTCCCATCCCTGGGATAAATCACCGCTAGGACTGTCCTCCCTGGGATAAATCACCGCTAGGACTGTCCCATCCCTGGGATAAATCACCGCTAGGACTGTCCCATCCCTGGGATAAATCACCGCTAGGACTGTCCCTCCCTGGGATAAATCACCGCTAGGACTGTCCCATCCCTGGGATAAATCACCGCTAGGACTGTCCCATCCCTGGGATAAATCACCGCTAGGACTGTCCCATCCCTGGGATAAATCACCGCTAGGACTGTCCCATCCCTGGGATAAATCACCGCTAGGACTGTCCCATCCCTGGGATAAATCACCGCTAGGACTGTCCCATCCCTGGGATAAATCACCGCTAGGACTGTCCTCCCTGGGATAAATCACCGCTAGGACTGTCCCATCCCTGGGATAAAACACCGCTAGGACTGTCCCATCCCTGGGATAAATCACCGCTAGGACTGTCCCATCCCTGGGATAAATCACCGCTAGGACTGTCCATCCCTGGGATAAATCACCGCTAGGACTGTCCCATCCCTGGGATAAATCACCGCTAGGACTGTCCCATCCCTGGGATAAATCACCGCTAGGACTGTCCCATCCCTGGGATAAATCACCGCTAGGACTGTCCCATCCCTGGGATAAATCACCGCTAGGACTGTCCCTCCCTGGGATAAATCACCGCTAGGACTGTCCCATCCCTGGGATAAATCACCGCTAGGACTGTCCCATCCCTGGGATAAATCACCGCTAGGACTGTCCCTCCCTGGGATAAATCACCGCTAGGACTGTCCCTCCCTGGGATAAATCACCGCTAGGACTGTCCCATCCCTGGGATAAATCACCGCTAGGACTGTCCTCCCTGGGATAAATCACCGCTAGGACTGTCCCATCCCTGGGATAAATCACCGCTAGGACTGTCCCATCCCTGGGATAAATCACCGCTAGGACTGTCCCTCCCTGGGATAAATCACCGCTAGGACTGTCCCTCCCTGGGATAAATCACCGCTAGGACTGTCCCATCCCTGGGATAAATCACCGCTAGGACTGTCCTCCCTGGGATAAATCACCGCTAGGACTGTCCCATCCCTGGGATAAATCACCGCTAGGACTGTCCCATCCCTGGGATAAATCACCGCTAGGACTGTCCCTCCCTGGGATAAATCACCGCTAGGACTGTCCCATCCCTGGGATTAATCACCGCTAGGACTGTCCTCCCTGGGATAAATCACCGCTAGGACTGTCCCATCCCTGGGATAAATCACCGCTAGGACTGTCCCATCCCTGGGATAAATCACCGCTAGGACTGTCCCATCCCTGGGATAAATCACCGCTAGGACTGTCCCATCCCTGGGATAAATCACCGCTAGGACTGTCCCATCCCTGGGATAAATCACCGCTAGGACTGTCCCATCCCTGGGATAAATCACCGCTAGGACTGTCCCATTCCTGGGATAAATCACCGCTAGGACTGTCCCATACCTGGGATAAATCACCGCTAGGACTGTCCCATCCCTGGGATAAATCACCGCTAGGACTGTCCCATCCTGGGATAAATCACCGCTAGGACTGTCCCATCCCTGGGATAAATCACCGCTAGGACTGTCCCATCCCTGGGATTAATCACCGCTAGGACTGTCCTCCCTGGGATAAATCACCGCTAGGACTGTCCCATCCCTGGGATAAATCACCGCTAGGACTGTCCCATCCCTGGGATAAATCACCGCTAGGACTGTCCCATCCCTGGGATAAATCACCGCTAGGACTGTCCCATCCCTGGGATAAATCACCGCTAGGACTGTCCCATCCCTGGGATAAATCACCGCTAGGACTGTCCCATCCCTGGGATAAATCACCGCTAGGACTGTCCCATCCCTGGGATAAATCACCGCTAGGACTGTCCCATACCTGGGATAAATCACCGCTAGGACTGTCCCATCCCTGGGATAAATCACCGCTAGGACTGTCCCATCCCTGGGATAAATCACCGCTAGGACTGTCCCATCCCTGGGATAAATCACCGCTAGGACTGTCCCATCCCTGGGATAAATCACCGCTAGGACTGTCCCATCCCTGGGATAAATCACCGCTAGGACTGTCCCATCCCTGGGATAAATCACCGCTAGGACTGTCCCATCCCTGGGATAAATCACCGCTAGGACTGTCCCATCCCTGGGATAAATCACCGCTAGGACTGTCCCATCCCTGGGATAAATCACCGCTAGGACTGTCCCATCCCTGGGATAAATCACCGCTAGGACTGTCCCATCCCTGGGATAAATCACCGCTAGGACTGTCCCATCCCTGGGATAAATCACCGCTAGGACTGTCCCATCCCTGGGATAAATCACCGCTAGGACTGTCCCATCCCTGGGATAAATCACCGCTAGGACTGTCCCATCCCTGGGATAAATCACCGCTAGGACTGTCCCATCCCTGGGATAAATCACCGCTAGGACTGTCCCTCCCTGGGATAAATCACCGCTAGGACTGTCCCATCCCTGGGATAAATCACCGCTAGGACTGTCCCTCCCTGGGATAAATCACCGCTAGGACTGTCCCATCCCTGGGATAAAACACCGCTAGGACTGTCCCATCCCTGGGATAAATCACCGCTAGGACTGTCCCATCCCTGGGATAAATCACCGCTAGGACTGTCCATCCCTGGGATAAATCACCACTAGGACTGTCCCATCCCTGGGATAAATCACCGCTAGGACTGTCCCATCCCTGGGATAAATCACCGCTAGGACTGTCCCATCCCTGGGATAAATCACCACTAGGACTGTCCCTCCCTGGGATAAATCACCGCTAGGACTGTCCCATCCCTGGGATAAATCACCGCTAGGACTGTCCCATCCCTGGGATAAATCACCGCTAGGACTGTCCCTCCCTGGGATAAATCACCGCTAGGACTGTCCCATCCCTGGGATAAATCACCGCTAGGACTGTCCTCCCTGGGATAAATCACCGCTAGGACTGTCCCATCCCTGGGATAAATCACCGCTAGGACTGTCCCATCCCTGGGATAAATCACCGCTAGGACTGTCCCTCCCTGGGATAAATCACCGCTAGGACTGTCCCATCCCTGGGATAAATCACCGCTAGGACTGTCCCATCCCTGGGATAAATCACCGCTAGGACTGTCCCATCCCTGGGATAAATCACCGCTAGGACTGTCCCATCCCTGGGATAAATCACCGCTAGGACTGTCCCATCCCTGGGATAAATCACCGCTAGGACTGTCCCATCCCTGGGATAAATCACCGCTAGGACTGTCCCATCCCTGGGATAAATCACCGCTAGGACTGTCCCATCCCTGGGATAAATCACCGCTAGGACTGTCCCATCCCTGGGATAAATCACCGCTAGGACTGTCCCATCCCTGGGATAAATCACCGCTAGGACTGTCCCATCCCTGGGATAAATCACCGCTAGGACTGTCCCATCCCTGGGATAAATAACCGCTAGGACTGTCCCATCCCTGGGATAAATCACCGCTAGGACTGTCCCATCCCTGGGATAAATCACCGCTAGGACTGTCCCTCCCTGGGATAAATCACCGCTAGGACTGTCCCATCCCTGGGATAAAACACCGCTAGGACTGTCCCATCCCTGGGATAAATCACCGCTAGGACTGTCCCATCCCTGGGATAAATCACCGCTAGGACTGTCCATCCCTGGGATAAATCACCGCTAGGACTGTCCCATCCCTGGGATAAATCACCGCTAGGACTGTCCCATCCCTGGGATAAATCACCGCTAGGACTGTCCCATCCCTGGGATAAATCACCGCTAGGACTGTCCCTCCCTGGGATAAATCACCGCTAGGACTGTCCCATCCCTGGGATAAATCACCGCTAGGACTGTCCCATCCCTGGGATAAATCACCGCTAGGACTGTCCCTCCCTGGGATAAATCACCGCTAGGACTGTCCCTCCCTGGGATAAATCACCGCTAGGACTGTCCCATCCCTGGGATAAATCACCGCTAGGACTGTCCTCCCTGGGATAAATCACCGCTAGGACTGTCCCATCCCTGGGATAAATCACCGCTAGGACTGTCCCATCCCTGGGATAAATCACCGCTAGGACTGTCCCTCCCTGGGATAAATCACCGCTAGGACTGTCCCATCCCTGGGATAAATCACCGCTAGGACTGTCCTCCCTGGGATAAATCACCGCTAGGACTGTCCCATCCCTGGGATAAATCACCGCTAGGACTGTCCCATCCCTGGGATAAATCACCGCTAGGACTGTCCCTCCCTGGGATAAATCACCGCTAGGACTGTCCCTCCCTGGGATAAATCACCGCTAGGGCTGTCCCATCCCTGGGATAAATCACCGCTAGGACTGTCCTCCCTGGGATAAATCACCGCTAGGACTGTCCTCCCTGGGATAAATCACCGCTAGGACTGTCCCATCCCTGGGATAAATCACCGCTAGGACTGTCCCATCCCTGGGATAAATCACCGCTAGGACTGTCCCATCCCTGGGATAAATCACCGCTAGGACTGTCCCTCCCTGGGATAAATCACCGCTAGGACTGTCCCATCCCTGGGATAAATCACCGCTAGGACTGTCCCATCCCTGGGATAAATCACCGCTAGGACTGTCCCTCCCTGGGATAAATCACCGCTAGGACTGTCCCTCCCTGGGATAAATCACCGCTAGGACTGTCCCATCCCTGGGATAAATCACCGCTAGGACTGTCCCATCCCTGGGATAAATCACCGCTAGGACTGTCCTCCCTGGGATAAATCACCGCTAGGACTGTCCCATCCCTGGGATAAATCACCGCTAGGACTGTCCCATCCCTGGGATAAATCACCGCTAGGACTGTCCCATCCCTGGGATAAATCACCGCTAGGACTGTCCCTCCCTGGGATAAATCACCGCTAGGACTGTCCCTCCCTGGGATAAATCACCGCTAGGACTGTCCCATCCCTGGGATAAAACACCGCTAGGACTGTCCCATCCCTGGGATAAATCACCGCTAGGACTGTCCCATCCCTGGGATAAATCACCGCTAGGACTGTCCCTCCCTGGGATAAATCACCGCTAGGACTGTCCCATCCCTGGGATAAATCACCGCTAGGACTGTCCCTCCCTGGGATAAATCACCGCTAGGACTGTCCCATCCCTGGGATAAATCACCGCTAGGACTGTCCCATCCCTGGGATAAATCACCGCTAGGACTGTCCCTCCCTGGGATAAATCACCGCTAGGACTGTCCCATCCCTGGGATAAATCACCGCTAGGACTGTCCCATCCCTGGGATAAATCACCGCTAGGACTGTCCCATCCCTGGGATAAATCACCGCTAGGACTGTCCCATCCCTGGGATAAATCACCGCTAGGACTGTCCCATCCCTGGGATAAATCACCGCTAGGACTGTCCCATCCCTGGGATAAATCACCGCTAGGACTGTCCCATCCCTGGGATAAATCACCGCTAGGACTGTCCCTCCCTGGGATAAATCACTGCTAGGACTGTCCCATCCCTGGGATAAATCACCGCTAGGACTGTCCCATCCCTGGGATAAATCACCGCTAGGACTGTCCCATCCCTGGGATAAATCACCGCTAGGACTGTCCCATCCCTGGGATAAATCACCGCTAGGACTGTCCCTCCCTGGGATAAATCACCGCTAGGACTGTCCCATCCCTGGGATAAATCACCGCTAGGACTGTCCCATCCCTGGGATAAATCACCGCTAGGACTGTCCCATCCCTGGATAAATCACCGCTAGGACTGTCCCATCCCTGGGATAAATCACCGCTAGGACTGTCCCATCCCTGGGATAAATCACCGCTAGGACTGTCCCATCCCTGGGATAAATCACCGCTAGGACTGTCCCATCCCTGGGATAAATCACCGCTAGGACTGTCCCATCCCTGGGATAAATCACCGCTAGGACTGTCCCATCCCTGGGATAAATCACCGCTAGGACTGTCCCTCCCTGGGATAAATCACCGCTAGGACTGTTCCTCCCTGGGATAAATCACCGCTAGGACTGTCCCATCCCTGGGATAAATCACCGCTAGGACTGTCCCATCCCTGGGATAAATCACCGCTAGGACTGTCCCATCCCTGGGATAAATCACCGCTAGGACTGTCCCATCCCTGGGATAAATCACCGCTAGGACTGTCCCATCCCTGGGATAAATCACCGCTAGGACTGTCCCATCCCTGGGATAAAACACCGCTAGGACTGTCCCATCCCTGGGATAAATCACCGCTAGGACTGTCCCATCCCTGGGATAAATCACCGCTAGGACTGTCCCTCCCTGGGATAAAACACCGCTAGGACTGTCCCATCCCTGGGATAAATCACCGCTAGGACTGTCCCATCCCTGGGATAAATCACCGCTAGGACTGTCCCATCCCTGGGATAAATCACCGCTAGGACTGTCCCATCCCTGGGATAAATCACCGCTAGGACTGTCCCATCCCTGGGATAAATCACCGCTAGGACTGTCCCATCCCTGGGATAAATCACCGCTAGGACTGTCCCATCCCTGGGATAAATCACCGCTAGGACTGTCCCATCCCTGGGATAAATCACCGCTAGGACTGTCCCATCCCTGGGATAAATCACCGCTAGGACTGTCCCATTCCTGGGATAAATCACCGCTAGGACTGTCCCATCCCTGGGATAAATCACCGCTAGGACTGTCCCATCCCTGGGATAAATCACCGCTAGGACTGTCCCATCCCTGGGATAAATCACCGCTAGGACTGTCCCATCCCTGGGATAAATCACCGCTAGGACTGTCCCATCCCTGGGATAAATCACCGCTAGGACTGTCCCATCCCTGGGATAAATCACCGCTAGGACTGTCCCTCCCTGGGATAAATCACCACTAGGACTGTCCCATCCCTGGGATAAATCACCGCTAGGACTGTCCCATCCCTGGGATAAATCACCGCTAGGACTGTCCCATCCCTGGGATAAATCACCGCTAGGACTGTCCCATCCCTGGGATAAATCACCGCTAGGACTGTCCCATCCCTGGGATAAATCACCGCTAGGACTGTCCCATCCCTGGGATAAATCACCGCTAGGACTGTCCTCCCTGGGATAAATCACCGCTAGGACTGTCCCATCCCTGGGATAAATCACCGCTAGGACTGTCCCTCCCTGGGATAAATCACCGCTAGGACTGTCCCATCCCTGGGATAAATCACCGCTAGGACTGTCCCATCCCTGGGATAAATCACCGCTAGGACTGTCCCTCCCTGGGATAAATCACCGCTAGGACTGTCCCATCCCTGGGATAAATCACCGCTAGGACTGTCCCATCCCTGGGATAAATCACCGCTAGGACTGTCCCTCCCTGGGATAAATCACCGCTAGGACTGTCCCATCCCTGGGATAAATCACCGCTAGGACTGTCCCATCCCTGGGATAAATCACCGCTAGGACTGTCCCTCCCTGGGATAAATCACCGCTAGGACTGTCCCTCCCTGGGATAAATCACCGCTAGGACTGTCCCTCCCTGGGATAAATCACCGCTAGGACTGTCCCATCCCTGGGATAAATCACCGCTAGGACTGTCCCATCCCTGGGATAAATCACCGCTAGGACTGTCCCTCCCTGGGATAAATCACCGCTAGGACTGTCCCATCCCTGGGATAAATCACCGCTAGGACTGTCCCATCCCTGGGATAAATCACCGCTAGGACTGTCCCTCCCTGGGATAAATCACCGCAAGGACTGTCCCATCCCTGGGATAAATCACCGCTAGGACTGTCCCTCCCTGGGATAAATCACCGCTAGGACTGTCCCACCCTGGGATAAATCACCGCTAGGACTGTCCCATCCCTGGGATAAATCACCGCTAGGACTGTCCCTCCCTGGGATAAATCACCGCTAGGACTGTCCCTCCCTGGGATAAATCACCGCTAGGACTGTCCCATCCCTGGGATAAATCACCGCTAGGACTGTCCCATCCCTGGGATAAATCACCGCTACGACTGTCCCTCCCTGGGATAAATCACCGCTAGGACTGTCCCTCCCTGGGATAAATCACCGCTAGGACTGTCCCATCCCTGGGATAAATCACCGCTAGGACTGTCCCATCCCTGGGATAAATCACCGCTAGGACTGTCCCATCCCTGGGATAAATCACCGCTAGGACTGTCCCATCCCTGGGATAAATCACCGCTAGGACTGTCCATCCCTGGGATAAATCACCGCTAGGACTGTCCCATCCCTGGGATAAATCACCGCTAGGACTGTCCCATCCCTGGGATAAATCACCGCTAGGACTGTCCCTCCCTGGGATAAATCACCGCTAGGACTGTCCCATCCCTGGGATAAATCACCGCTAGGACTGTCCCATCCCTGGGATAAATCACCGCTAGGACTGTCCCATCCCTGGGATAAATCACCGCTAGGACTGTCCCTCCCTGGGATAAATCACCGCTAGGACTGTCCCATCCCTGGGATAAATCACCGCTAGGACTGTCCCATCCCTGGGATAAATCACCGCTAGGACTGTCCCATCCCTGGGATAAATCACCGCTAGGACTGTCCCATCCCTGGGATAAATCACCGCTAGGACTGTCCCATCCCTGGGATAAATCACCGCTAGGACTGTCCTCCCTGGGATAAATCACCGCTAGGACTGTCCCTCCCTGGGATAAATATATATATATATCTGCCCAGTATTATATTCTACACACTCAAATATACATACATACAGTACATACATACATACATACATACATACATACATACACACACACACACACACACACACACATACAGTACATACATACATACATACATACATACATACATACACACACACACACACACACACACATACACACACACACACACACACACACACACACACACACATACACACACACACACACACACACACACACACACACACACACACACACACACATACATACATACATACATACATATACCTGTATATATATTGCCGTGTTAGTCCAGTTGCGATATGCAGAATAAATGAGTGCCTCCGTATGTATTGGGACTAACAGTTACTGTATGTCAGGACAAGCTTCCCGAGATCCCTCTCCTCATATTGCCTCTTATTGCGACAAGAGGAGGAGAGGAGAAGTCGGGAAGCTTGTCCTGACATACAGTAACTGTTAGTCCCAATAACAAAGGGATCACCTAATACTGAGGGACTCATTTATTCTGCACTCTATATACCGCATCTAGATACATATTAGCGCACAGAATATTTATTTTTATTGATCCACTGATTTGCGCCCTTTATTTATATTGTTTGGATATATATATATATATATATATATATATATATATATATATATATATATATATATATACTGAGCACTAATACATATATACTGTATATTCTACACACATATGACGCAATAATATATATATTTTTTATTTTATTTATTATATATACAACTACATAATTATCTATACATATATATATATATATATATATATATATATATATATATATATATATAATTTATAGATAATTATGTAGTTATATATATAATATATATATATAATATATATGTAGAGGTATCAGTACCGTATTAGCCGAGCTTCAATACATTCATTGTAACATCGCCGGAAGAAGAGATCAGTGTATCTCGAAAGCTCGCACAAATAAAAGCATTTCGTTAGCCACAGAACGGTATCATCTATTTATTTTTTGATTATATATATATAAGTGCATAGAATGAATAGATATATACATATGAAACATATATTGGACTAAATCTACAGTAGAATGTGGAATCTGGAGTATGTTGCTATATGTATCCGTTTCTATTCCCCAGTGCTGTGTATCACTATCCTGTGTTTCTCAGAGATTCCTGACCCCACATTCGTTGTTTTTGTCACTTTTTATTTTTTTTTCCACATTATCTGAGTTTTCCTGAGCGCTTTTAGTTTAGCGTTAAGCGTAGGATTGTATATACGTATTAGTGCGTGGAATATAGGGGGTTCTGGCTTCTGATGTAAATATATAGGGTTCTGGCTTCTGATGTAAATATATAGGGGTTTTTGGTTTCTGATGTAAATATATAGGGGTTCTGTCTTCTGATGTAAATATATAGGGGTTTCTGGCTTCTTATGTAAATATATAGGGGTTCTGGCTTCTGATGTAAATATATAGGGGTTTTTGGTTTCTGATGTAAATATACAGGGGTTCTGTCTTCTGATGTAAATATATAGGGGTTTCTGGCTTCTTATGTAAATATATAGGGTTTCTGGCTTCTGATGTAAATATATAGGGGTTTCTGGGTTCTGATGTAAATATATAGGGGCTTCTGATGTAAATATATAGGGGTTCTGTTTTATTTGCTGCCTTTTATTCCCATTTCCCCTTAATCTGATATTCGGGAGTTTTTCACACTTCTTGTTTAAGGATTTATGGGGTTTATATATAAGCTTTCTATATAGATATATAAGCTTTATTTGCAGTATATGTGTAATGTCTGTGCCAGACATTGTTAGACGGCAGTAACACAGTGCA
This sequence comes from Ascaphus truei, assembly GCF_040206685.1. Classification (NCBI taxonomy): domain Eukaryota; kingdom Metazoa; phylum Chordata; class Amphibia; order Anura; family Ascaphidae; genus Ascaphus; species Ascaphus truei. Next base: position 98,740 of record NW_027457187.1, on the reverse strand, counting down.
CATGTATCTGTGCCACGTTGTGTATACGTGTGATCAGTGTGTATAACTAACACAGCTCCTATATTTCAGGCACAAAGCAAACTGCAACAATAGTGTGTAACTTTCATCACAAAGATTATTTCACATTTGTGAAGGATCCTGTGATGTGTTTTCTGACATAATGAAGAATAAAGCAGTAAAAACTCACACTTTCTAATACTATCAATAATCATAACAATTCCTGATAACACTGCATTGTATTGTGTCTTTATTTATAACACTGCATTGTATTGTGTCTTTATTTATAACACTGCATTGTATTGTGTCTTTATTTATAACACTGCATTGTATTGTGTGTCTTTATTTATAACACTGCATTGTATTGTGTGTCTTTATTTATAACACTGCATTGTATTGTGTGTCTTTATTTATAACACTGCATTGTATTGTGTCTTTATTTATAACACCGCATTGTATTGTGTGTCTTTATTTATAACACTGCATTGTATTGTGTGTCTTTATTTATAACACTGCATTGTATTGTGTGTCTTTATTTATAACACTGCATTGTATTGTGTGTCTTTATTTATAACACTGCATTGTATTGTGTCTTTATTTATAACACCGCATTGTATTGTGTGTCTTTATTTATAACACTGCATTGTATTGTGTGTCTTTATTTATAACACTGCATTGTATTGTGTTTTTATTTATAACACTGCATTGTATTGTGTGTCTTTATTTATAACACTGCATTGTATTGTGTCTTTATTTATAACACCGCAAATAATTATTCTGAATGGAAGATGTTAAACCTGCAGACAGCTGATTGTTTCATATTTGTAGTTTTATTAAATGTTCTTGTTGTTAGATGTATCATTATTAGCAAGAACAGATACATTAATAACAATAATTATAGCAATGATAATAATAATAATAATAATAATAATAATAATAATAATAGCAATGATAATAATAATAATAATACTAATAATAATAATAGCAATATAATAATAATAAGAATAATAAGAATAATAATACTAATAATAATAGCATTGATAAAAATGATAATACCCGCAGTACTAATAATACTAGTAAAATGAATAACAGTAATATTATCGGTGTGTTACACTGCTGTGTGTTACACTGCTGTGTATTACACTGCTCTGTGTTACACTGCTCTGTGTTACACTGCTCTGTGTTACACTGCTCTGTGTTACACTGCTGTGTGTTACACTGCTCTGTGTTACACTGCTCTGTGTTACACTGCTCTGTGTTACACTGCTCTGTGTTACACTGCTGTGTGTTACACTGCTCTGTGTTACACTGCTGTGTGTTACACTGCTCTGTGTTACACTGCTCTGTGTTACACTGTTCTGTGTTACACTGCTCTGTGTTACACTGCTCTGTGTAACACTGCTGTGTGTTACACTGCTGTGTGTTACACTGCTCTGTGTTACACTGCTCTGTGTTACACTGCTCTGTGTTACACTGCTCTGTGTTACACTGCTGTGTGTTACACTGCTCTGTGTTACACTGCTGTGTGTTACACTGCTCTGTGTTACACTGCTCTGTGTTACACTGCTGTGTGTTACACTGCACTGTGTTACACTGCTGTGTGTTACACTGCTCTGTGTTACACTGCTCTGTGTTACACTGCTGTGTGTTACACTGCTCTGTGTTACACTGCTGTGTGTTACACTGCTCTGTATTACACTGCTCTGTGTTACACTGCTCTGTGTTACACTGCTGTGTGTTACACTGCTCTGTGTTACACTGCTGTGTGTTACACTGCTCTGTGTTACACTGCTCTGTGTTACACTGCTCTGTGTTACACTGCTGTGTGTTACACTGCTCTGTGTTACACTGCTCTGTGTTACACTGCTCTGTGTTACACTGCTGTGTGTTACACTGCTCTGTGTTACACTGCTGTGTGTTACACTGCACTGTGTTACACTGCTCTGTGATACACTGCTCTGTGTTACACTGCTCTGTGTTACACTGCTCTGTGTTACACTGCTCTGTGTTACACTGCTGTGTGTTACACTGCTCTGTGTTACACTGCTCTGTGTTACACTGCTGTGTGTTACACTGCTGTGTGTTACACTGCACTGTGTTACACTGCTCTGTGTTACACTGCTCTGTGTTACACTGCTGTGTGTTACACTGCACTGTGTTACACTGCTCTGTGTTACACTGCTCTGTGTTACACTGCTCTGTGTTACACTGCTGTGTGTTACACTGCTCTGTGTTACACTGCTCTGTGTTACACTGCTCTGTGTTACACTGCTGTGTGTTACACTGCTCTGTGTTACACTGCTCTGTGTTACACTGCTCTGTGTTACACTGCTGTGTGTTACACTGCTCTGTGTTACACTGCTCTGTGTTACACTGCTCTGTGTTACACTGCTGTGTGTTACACTGCTGTGTGTTACACTGCTCTGTGTTACACTGCTCTGTGTTACACTGCTCTGTGTTACACTGCTGTGTGTTACACTGCACTGTGTTACACTGCTCTGTGATACACTGCTCTGTGTTACACTGCTCTGTGTTACACTGCTCTGTGTTACACTGCTCTGTGTTACACTGCTGTGTGTTACATTGCTCTGTGTTACACTGCTCTGTGTTACACTGCTCTGTGTTACACTGCTGTGTGTTACACTGCTCTGTGTTACACTGCTCTGTGTTACACTGCTCTGTGTTACACTGCTCTGTGTTACACTGCTGTGTGTTACACTGCTCTGTGTTACACTGCTCTGTGTTACACTGCTGTGTGTTACACTGCTCTGTGTTACACTGCTCTGTGTTACACTGCTGTGTGTTACACTGCTCTGTGTTACACTGCTGTGTGTTACACTGCACCGTGTTACACTGCTCTGTGATACACTGCTCTGTGTTACACTGCTCTGTGTTACACTGCTGTGTGTTACACTGCTCTGTGTTACACTGCTGTGTGTTACACTGCACTGTGTTACACTGCTCTGTGATACACTGCTCTGTGTTACACTGCTCTGTGTTACACTGCTCTGTGTTACACTGCACTGTGTTACACTGCTCTGTGTTACACTGCTCTGTGTTACACTGCTCTGTGTTACACTGCTGTGTGTTACACTGCTCTGTGTTACACTGCTCTGTGTTACACTGCTCTGTGTTACACTGCTCTGTGTTACACTGCTGTGTGTTACACTTCTCTGTGTTACACTGCTCTGTGTTACACTGCTCTGTGTTACACTGCTGTGTGTTACACTGCTCTGTGTTACACTGCTGTGTGTTACACTGCACTGTGTTACACTGCTCTGTGTTACACTGCTGTGTGTTACACTTCTCTGTGTTACACTGCTCTGTGTTACACTGCTCTGTGTTACACTGCTCTGTGTTACACTGCTGTGTGTTACACTGCTGTGTGTTACACTGCACTGTGTTACACTGCTCTGTGTTACACTGCTCTGTGTTACACTGCTCTGTGTTACACTGCTCTGTGTTACACTGCACTGTGTTACACTGCTGTGTGTTACACTGCTCTGTGTTACACTGCACTGTGTTACACTGCTCTGTGTTACACTGCTCTGTGTTACACTGCTCTGTGTTACACTGCACTGTGTTACACTGCTCTGTGTTACACTGCTCTGTGTTACACTGCTGTGTGTTACACTGCTCTGTGTTACACTGCTCTGTGTTACACTGCACTGTGTTACACTGCTCTGTGTTACACTGCTCTGTGTTACACTGCTGTGTGTTACACTGCTGTGTGTTACACTGCTCTGTGTTACACTGCTCTGTGTTACACTGCTCTGTTGCTCTGTGTTACACTGCTCTGTGTTACACTGCTCTGTGTTACACTGCTCTGTGTTACACTGCTCTGTGTTACACTGCTCTGTGTTACACTGCTCTGTGTTACACTGCACTGTGTTACACTGCTCTGTGTTACACTGCTGTGTGTTACACTGCTGTGTGTTACACTGCTCTGTGTTACACTGCTCTGTGTTACACTGCTCTGTGTTACACTGCTCTGTGTTACACTGCTCTGTGTTACACTGCACTGTGTTACACTGCACTGTGTTACACTGCTCTGTGTTACACTGCTCTGTGTGACACTGCTCTGTGTGACACTGCACTGTGTTACACTGCTCTGTGTTACACTGCTCTGTGTGACACTGCACTGTGTGACACTGCTCTGTGTTACACTGCTCTGTGTTACACTGCTCTGTGTTACACTGCTCTGTGTTACACTGCTCTGTGTTACACTGCTCTGTGTTACACTGCTCTGTGTTACACTGCTCTGTGTGACACTGCTCTGTGTGACACTGCACTGTGTTACACTGCACTGTGTTACACTGCTCTGTGTGACACTGCACTGTGTTACACTGCTCTGTGTTACACTGCTCTGTGTTACACTGCTTTGTATCCTTGTATTACTGATCAGTCTTTCTTGGAATATTTGTTGAGAATCCTTTATACAAGTATCTGCAGACTAAATATAAATCCAATGAATACTTATATATTCAAACATAAATATATTAAATACAAACATATATAATGTCCCTCTATATATGTATTGATGTGATATAATTGTCTTGAGACTTACTTTGTGGGTGTTAGAGGTTTCTCCCTCTTGTTCTTTTTCATTAGTTTACTAATTGTTGATTTTGCATTTTCCCCCTTATTACTATTATTCTGTGTAATATGAGTGTGGGAGAGAAGCCTGTGTGTGTGCTTATTACTATTATTCTGTATAATATGGATGTGGGAGAGAAGACTGTGTGTGTGCTTATTACTATTATTCTGTATAATATGAGTGTGGGAGAGAAGCCTGTGTGTGTGCTTATTACTATTATTCTGTATAATATGTGTGTGGGAGAGAAGCCTGTGTGTGTGCTTATTACTATTATTCTGTATAATATGGATGTGGGAGAGAAGACTGTGTGTGTGCTTATTACTATTATTCTGTGTAATATGAGTGTGGGAGGGAAGCCTGTGTGTGTTCTTATTACTATTATCCTGTATAATATGTGTGTGGGAGAGAAGCCTGTGTGTGTGCTTATTACTATTATTCTGTATAATATGGATGTGGGAGAGAAGCCTGTGTGTGTGCTTATTACTATTATTCTCTGTAATATGAGTGTGGGAGGGAAGCCTGTGTGTGTGCTTATTACTATTATCCTGTATAATATGTGTGTGGGAGAGAAGACTGTGTGTGTGCTTATTACTATTATTCTGTGTAATATGAGTGTGGGAGAGAAGCCTGTGTGTGTGCTTATTACTATTATTCTGTATAATATGAGTGTGTGAGAGAAGCCTGTGTGTGCGCTTATTACTATTATTCTGTATAATATGAGTGTGGGAGAGAGGCCTGTGTGTGTGCTTATTACTATTATTCTGTATAATATGAGCGTGGGAGAGAAGCCTGTGTGTGTGCTTATTACTATTATTCTGTATAATATGAGTGTGGGAGAGAAGCCTGTGTGTGTGCTTATTACTATTATTCTGTATAATATGTGTGTGGGAGAGAAGCCTGTGTGTGTGCTTATTACTATTATTCTGTATAATATGAGTGTGGGAGAGAAGCCTGTGTGTGTGCTTATTACTATTATTCTGTATAATATGAGTGTGGGAGAGAAGCCTGTGTGTGTGCTTATTACTATTATTCTGTATAATATAAGTGTGGGAGAGAAGCCTGTGTGTATGCTTATTACTATTATTCTGTATAATATGAGTGTGGGAGAGAAGCATGTGTGTGTGCTTATTACTATTATTCTGTATAATATGGATGTGGGAGAGAAGCCTGTGTGTGTGCTTATTACTATTATTCTGTATAATATGAGTGTGGGAGAGAGGCCTGTGTGTGTGCTTATTACTATTATTCTGTATAATATGAGTGTGGGAGAGAAGCCTGTGTGTGTGCTTATTACTATTATTCTGTATAATATGAGTGTGGGAGAGAAGCCTGTGTGTGTGCTTATTACTATTATTCTGTATAATATGAGTGTGGGAGAGAAGCCTGTGTGTGTGCTTATTACTATTATTCTGTATAATATAAGTGTGGGAGAGAAGCCTGTGTGTGTGCTTATTACTATTATTCTGTATAATATGAGTGTGGGAGAGAAGCCTGTGTGTATGCCTCTTACTATTATTCTGTACAATATGAGTGTGGGAGAGAAGCCTGTGTGTGTGCTTATTACTATTATTCTGTATAATATGAGTGTGGGAGAGAAGCCTGTGTGTGTGCTTATTACTATTATTCTGTATAATATGAGTGTGGGAGAGAAGCCTGTGTGTGTGCTTATTACTATTATTCTGTATAATATGAGTGTGGGAGAGAAGCCTGTGTGTGTGCTTATTACTATTATTCTGTATAATATAAGTGTGGGAGAGAAGCCTGTGTGTGTGCTTATTACTATTATTCTGTATAATATGAGTGTGGGAGAGAAGCCTGTGTGTATGCCTCTTACTATTATTCTGTACAATATGAGTGTGGGAGAGAAGCCTGTGTGTGTGCTTATTACTATTATTCTGTATAATATGAGTGTGGGAGAGAAGCCTGTGTGTGTGCTTATTACTATTATTCTGTATAATATGAGTGTGGGAGAGAAGCCTGTGTGTGTGCTTATTACTATTATTCTGTATAATATGAGTGTGGGAGAGAAGCCTGTGTGTGTGCTTATTACTATTATTCTGTATAATATGAGTGTGGGAGAGAGGCCTGTGTGTGTGCTTATTACTATTATTCTGTATAATATGAGTGTGGGAGAGAAGCCTGTGTGTGTGCTTATTACTATTATTCTGTATAATATGAGTGTGGGAGAGAAGCCTGTGCGTGTGCTTATTACTATTATTCTGTATAATATGGATGTGGGAGAGAAGCCTGTGTGTGTGCTTATTACTATTATTCTGTATAATATGAGTGTGGGAGAGAAGCCTGTGTGTGTGCTTATTACTATTATTCTGTATAATATGAGCGTGGGAGAGAAGCCTGTGTGTGTGCTTATTACTATTATTCTGTATAATATGGATGTGGGAGAGAAGCATGTGTGTGTGCTTATTACTATTATTCTGTATAATATGGGTGTGGGAGAGAAGCCTGTGTGTGTGCTTATTACTATTATTCTGTATAATATGAGTGTGGGAGAGAAGCCTGTGTGTGTGCTTATTACTATTATTCTGTATAATATGAGTGTGGGAGAGAAGCCTGTGTGTGTGCTTATTACTATTATTCTGTATAATATGAGTGTGGGAGAGAAGCCTGTGTGTGTGCTTATTACTATTATTCTGTATAATATGGGTGTGGGAGAGAGGCCTGTGTGTGTGCTTATTGCTATTATTCTGTATAATATGAGTGTGGGAGAGAAGCCTGTGTGTGTGCTTATTACTATTATTCTGTATAATATGAGTGTGGGAGAGAAGCCTGTGTGTGTGCTTATTACTATTATTCTGTATAATATGAGTGTGGGAGAGAAGCCTGTGTGTGTGCTTATTACTATTATTCTGTATAATATGGGTGTGGGAGAGAAGCCTGTGTGTGTGCTTATTACTATTATTCTGTATAATATGAGTGTGGGAGAGAGGCCTGTGTGTGTGCTTATTGCTATTATTCTGTATAATATGAGTGTGGGAGAGAAGCCTGTGTGTGTGCTTATTACTATTATTCTGTATAATATGAGTGTGGGAGAGAAGCCTGTGTGTGTGCTTATTACTATTATTCTGTATAATATGGATGTGGGAGAGAAGCCTGTGTGTGTGCTTATTAATATTATTCTGTATAATATGGGTGTGGGAGAGAAGCCTGTGTGTGTGCTTATTACTATTATTCTGTATAATATGAGTGTGGGAGAGAAGCCTGTGTGTGTGCTTCTTACTATTATTCTGTATAATATGAGTGTGGGAGAGAAGCCTGTGTGTGTGCTTATTACTATTATTCTGTATAATATGGGTGTGGGAGAGAAGCCTGTGTGTGTGCTTATTACTATTATTCTGTATAATATGAGTGTGGGAGAGAAGCCTGTGTGTGTGGTTATTACTATTATTCTGTATAATATGGGTGTGGGAGAGAGGCCTGTGTGTGTGCTTATTGCTATTATTCTGTATAATATGAGTGTGGGAGAGAAGCCTGTGCGTGTGCTTATTACTATTATTCTGTATAATATGAGTGTGGGAGAGAAGCCTGTGTGTGTGTGCTTATTACTATTATTCTGTATAATATGAGTGTGGGAGAGAAGCCTGTGTGTGTGCTTATTACTATTATTCTGTATAATATGAGTGTGGGAGAGAAGCCTGTGTGTGTGCTTATTACTATTATTCTGTATAATATGGATGTGGGAGAGAAGCCTGTGTGTGTGCTTATTACTATTATTCTGTATAATATGGATGTGGGAGAGAAGCCTGTGTGTGTGCTTATTACTATTATCCTGTGTAACCCTGGTCCCCAGCAGCTCCTGGAGACCCCCCTTCCCTGGTGCAGCTCGATCGCGGGTACTGAACAACCCGACGGCTGCTTCCAAGGGTGGGGGCTGGAGCAGGGAGCAGCGCGGCTTCTCCTGCCTGCGGCCGGTTGCCGGGGACGCGATCGGGCCGTTGCTAAGGCCACGATCGCGTCTCTAAGGTCCCGGCGGCCGGTGAGGCAGGGCGCCGCCATTGAAGACAGCGTTGCGCATGCGCAGGGACGCGTAGGCGCAGGGAAAGCCCCAGAGCTAGGGATAACTCGCGCGAGCATAGGGACAGCTCGGGGAGAAGAGAGAAAGCCCGGGAGAGCTTGCGCACGCGCAGTGCAGGGTAGGAAAAGCCCGCGAACCCCTAGCCTACCAGGGAAGGCTCTGAGCTGGGACCACATATCCCAAGAGCCTTTGCACGCCCCATGTGATACCAGGGAGCCAATAGGGCTTAGGAAGGCCTGGAGGAAAGAGATACATTGTTTGGGCTGCAGCACGTTAGTCAGTTGGAGCAGAGGAGCTGAAGGGGAAGGAAGGATGCGGGGAGTGAGTGCAGCTCCTGCATCCTGATAGGTACCCTCACCCTCCAGGTAGGCCCCAACTCCCCACCAGGTTAGTGGGTAACTGATAAGGGACGGCCCTAGATAGGGAGGTCACCCTTAGTGTGTGTAAGGTGCAGGTTTGGCAGTGCCACAGCGGGTAGGGCTGTGGGCACTGGCAAATAGGCACAGTGTGCTAGTAGTGGATTGCTACGGGATCCAGGTGGCTGTGTGTGATTGCAGCTGTCTGTGTGTGTGTCGCTGCATGTGCTGGGCGCAGAGCGTGCAGTGTGTGTGAAGCGTGTGTGGATCCCTGCAGGCTGACAGTGTGAGCTGAGTGTTGGCTGCAGGTGCGTTAGGCTGCTAGGATTAGCAGTTACAGTTGAGACTGGGTAGCTAGGGGAAGGGGGGCAGGTTAATGTTCCACAGGGCCTAGGAGTTTTCCCCAAGCCATCCCAGGTTGCGGTTCCTCAGGGACAGGCCCTAGGTTAGGGTTGCTGTCACTCTAGGAGTAGTTAGGCAGAAAGCTGATAACGGCGGTTGCTGTTCCCATGCGGTTGGTGTTGCCGTGATCGGTTGCAGTTCCCGTGGAGCGGTGGGACCCTCGTTGGGGTCCACCGGCAGAGTACCTGGAAAGGATCAGACGGACGTCTGACCCTTTGAGAAGAGTGTTGCAGGCCCGAGCATCGGAGTGCTCGGAAGGTATCAATATTATATGTGCACCAACAGGCCTAGAGGTTTTAGTGACTGCGCAGTCACCCATTGACTATCTCCGTAGGAGTACGGGACCTTGGGTGTGGGGGTTTCACGGGACACTGGGTGGGATCACCTAGTGTTGGGAAACGTCCTGCGAGACGTCACGGGTAGTGTCTCCTCGTGAGAGGGACACAGGTTATGAGGTTATGTAAATGATTATGATATTCTCTATGTTCATAGTAAAACCCTTAGTTATTATAATCACTGTGAGTGTGGTTTCTGATTGGGTTCCTATGTAGGGTCATTCTACATTTCCATAGAATCCTACATAGGTGGAGGCGCTGTAAACGAAGATCCGTTCCAGATGATTCACCCCAGGCTCTCATTAGCGGAGGCTCAGACCTCCTGTGAGCCTGCAGGTATACGCACCACACCGGTAACACTACATGTTCTACTCACCCACACTATATATGAGATTGGGTGGGGTGGAATACCCGTTACATTTGGAGGCGCTGCTGAGATTGACCTGGGGTGCCCTGTTTTCATTTTTCTAAATTGTGCTATTTTTGTTCGCCATGAAGAAGTCACGTGCTGATTTCCAGCCCGCGCGGGAAAATGTTGCAAACTGTCCGAGCTTGGCGGGAAATCCTAAGCCCCGCCCCCGCCAACTGAATAACTCTGTGCCGAGACAGAGTCACTTAATGAAAGAGTGTGCTGCCCCTCCTTCAGATTCCACCAGGGGGAGTAGGCCCAGTGCGCCTTCACCCGTAACTGCTGTCTCCATCAAAGAAAGTACGGGGTGCAAAGAAAATTGCTCGCCGTCATATGGACTATGGCAGACTAAGGCCGGGTGCGTATCCTTTTTGTTGTGCCCGTGTATGATCGAATCATTGAGTCCGTCGGGTAGTATGAACTTTGGTGTTTTGACGTGCCTGATAAAGGGGCGGTTGGAAGACGCGAACGAGGATGGGTGCCGGGAATGTTTCTGTAACAACGGTGACTGCTCCTTTTGTAAATTGGCCTGGGGACGCATGTGTGGCTGCTGCAGGATACCGACTCTGCAACCCGTGCCGTTGGCGGCTACAGGACAGCCCGAGGAAAAGGGCACTGTGGCCGACATAAATGAAATAGACTCTTGGTTTCCTGATAATGATGAAACAGACTGTAAGGGAGTACACCCCAATGTGTATGTGTCCTGGCACGTGCCAGGAGTGAAAGCCCTTACATTAATGTGCACATGCCTGCAAAAAGCTTATGTCCAAGGAGCCGACCTATTTCAGCTACCGCTGGATTTCAAGACCGGCACCGTGGATGGAGAACTGAGCATACAGTATTTTAGCCCCACATGTGACTGTTCTAGAGCGGCATTGGCGTGGGAGCCTCAATGTGAAGATTGCGGTGCCTGGTTCTTAAAACCTATTGTGCCCCAGCCTGAAGAGCCGGTCAGTATAACTAACCCATCTACCTTTCTCATAGACATTTCGGAGGGCCAGTGCGCCCAAGTGAACCTTCTAGACCTGGTTCCTGAGCAGGAACCACAGAACCCGGATCAGCCCATCCTGGAGCCGAGCAACACGTTGGCGGAGGATCCGATCGTGATGTTGCCAGCGGACAAGGTTGAATCCCCATTGGTGGCGATGCGCCTACCGGCGAACCACCCCAGCAGTGAGACAGAGGAATCACAGGGTAAGGTGTATATACCCCCACCTTCTTCTAGTGAATCCAGCGACCCGTCACTTGTGGTGATGCGCCTGCCGGCGGACCACTTTAGTGACACCAATGAACACACTATCTCGGCGAATGCAGAGCCTGCTGTGGGCCCGTGTGCCCTAGAGGAAGTGTGTCCCGATGTTGCGGACCCTGCTGTGGGCCCGTGTGCCCTACAATGGTCAGTCCAACCTACTACAGAGGTACCATCGGTCCTAGGCTTGGGACCAGTACCTACAGACGACAAGGGTGAGTCGACTGCCCCAGGGGTGTTGGGGGTGAGCCTCCAGGTGACCGCGGAGCACGATGGCTCCTTAAGTCTGGTCGCCCGGGCGAAGGGCTCCCCTCTGCATCGCGTCCTGGTGGAGGTGTCCTCATTGGAAGGTGGCTGTCCAGAGAAGAGAGTGGACCAGTGTCTACTGTCGATCCTTCCGGAAGAAGGGAAGCCCATCGTCAGCCAGCAGAGTAGTAAGGAACCCCCTTGTTCCCCACCGACTCCGATGGAGGTGGCCGTGAAGAAGGCCAAAGCTACGGTTCCTGAGCGGAGTGTGAGCCCGTGTGCTCCGACGCAAGAGGTCCCAGGACTGGGATCCAATGCTCCCGAGTTTCCAGCGCGTAAGTGGACTGCCCCAGAAGTGCCGGGGGCAGGTCCCGATACCACCAAGGTGGGAACTGACAGCGTCCCCGAGGACCTGTTGGCCACCATGAATCACCGCAGGGGTAAGGTGTCTACTTTTTCCCCCCTGCCAGGTGAAACCGAGACATTTCCCAGTGCTTGCTTCTCAGTGGAAGCCTCGCAAGTCCGTAGGGACAAGGACTGTGTAAAGGACGATCCAGGGAGACTGGCCTCCTTTACGCCCAAAAAGGAGCGTGCCATTCGCCAGGTGGTGGACCGCGGGAAAGGTCCTGGCCTCCTGGTCTACCGCATCCCTGCCGCGGATGACCGGGTAAAGGTCTGCTTCAGAGACACTGGGCTACTCCTTCCACCAGGGGGAGGAAGTAGCGAAGAGCCAGAAACTGTCGCCTTAGAGTGTGCTCTCCAAGAAATTTTTCTGGGGGAGGCTCACGGACGCAAAAGTGAGGTACCCCCATCTGATCTGGTAGGGGCACCCCACAAACGGTCTCAGCTAGTCTCGGGTATTAATGGGTGTGAAATGCATTGTAACCTGGGGTTTAAAGTCACCATTGATAAGTTGTACATATGCACTGCCTTTTCATTGTATAACTGTGTACCATGCTATGTCGTTCCCCAAGCGAGGGCGTTGGGTGTTTCACCAGGGGGAGAGTGTAACCCTGGTCCCCAGCAGCTCCTGGAGACCCCCCTTCCCTGGTGCAGCTCGATCGCGGGTACTGAACAACCCGACGGCTGCTTCCAAGGGTGGGGGCTGGAGCAGGGAGCAGCGCGGCTTCTCCTGCCTGCGGCCGGTTGCCGGGGACGCGATCGGGCCGTTGCTAAGGCCACGATCGCGTCTCTAAGGTCCCGGCGGCCGGTGAGGCAGGGCGCAGCCATTGAAGACAGCGTTGCGCATGCGCAGGGACGCGTAGGCGCAGGGAAAGCCCCAGAGCTAGGGATAACTCGCGCGAGCATAGGGACAGCTCGGGGAGAAGAGAGAAAGCCCGGGAGAGCTTGCGCACGCGCAGTGCAGGGTAGGAAAAGCCCGCGAACCCCTAGCCTACCAGGGAAGGCTCTGAGCTGGGACCACATATCCCAAGAGCCTTTGCACGCCCCATGTGATACCAGGGAGCCAATAGGGCTTAGGAAGGCCTGGAGGAAAGAGATACATTGTTTGGGCTGCAGCACGTTTGTCAGTTGGAGCAGAGGAGCTGAAGGGGAAGGAAGGATGCGGGGAGTGAGTGCAGCTCCTGCATCCTGATAGGTACCCTCACCCTCCAGGAAGGCCCCAACTCCCCACCAGGTTAGTGGGTAACTGATAAGGGACGGCCCTAGATAGGGAGGTCACCCTTAGTGTGTGTAAGGTGCAGGTTTGGCAGTGCCACAGCGGGTAGGGCTGTGGGCACTGGCAAAGAGGCACAGTGTGCTAGTAGTGGATTGCTACGGGATCCAGGTGGCTGTGTGTGATTGCAGCTGTCTGTGTGTGTGTCGCTGCATGTGCTGGGCGCAGAGCGTGCAGTGTGTGTGAAGCGTGTGTGGATCCCTGCAGGCTGACAGTGTGAGCGGTGTGTTGGCTGCAGGTGCGTTAGGCTGTTAGGATTAGCAGTTACAGTTGAGACTGGGTAGCTAGGGGAAGGGGGGCAGGTTAATGTTCCACAGGGCCTAGGAGTTTCCCCAAGCCATCCCAGGTTGCGGTTCCTCAGGGACAGGCCCTAGGTTAGGGTTGCTGTCACTCTAGAAGTAGTTAGGCAGAAAGCTGATAACGGCGGTTGCTGTTCCCATGCGGTTGGTGTTGCCGTGATCGGTTGCAGTTCCCGTGGAGCGGTGGGACCCTTGTTGGGGTCCACCGGCAGAATACCTGGAAAGGATCAGACGGACGTCTGACCCTTTGAGAAGAGTGTTGCAGGCCCGAGCATCGGAGTGCTCGGAAGGTATCAATATTATATGTGCACCAACAGGCCTAGAGGTTTTAGTGACTGCGCAGTCACCCATTGACTATCTCTGTAGGAGTACGGGACCTTGGGTGTGGGGGTTTCACGGGACACTGGGTGGGATCACCTAGTGTTGGGAAACGTCCTGCGAGACGTCACGGGTAGTGTCTCCTCGTGAGAGGGACACAGGTTATGAGGTTATGTAAATGATTATGATATTCTCTATGTTCATAGTAAAACCCTTAGTTATTATAATCACTGTGAGTGTGGTTTCTGATTGGGTTCCTATGTAGGGTCATTCTACATTTCCATAGAATCCTACATAGGTGGAGGCGCTGTAAACGAAGATCCGTTCCAGAGGATTCACCCCAGGCTCTCATTAGCGGAGGCTCAGACCTCCTGTGAGCCTGCAGGTATACGCACCACACCGGTAACACTACATGTTCTACTCACCCACACTATATATGAGATTGGGTGGGGTGGAATACCCGTTACACCTGTATAATATTAGTGTGGGAGAGAGGCCTGTGTGTGTGCTTATTACTATTATTCTGTATAATATGAGTGTGGGAGAGAAGCCTGTGTGTGTGCTTATTACTATTATTCTGTATAATATGGGTGTGGGAGAGAAGCCTGTGTGTGTGCTTATTACTATTATTCTGTATAATATGAGTGTGGGAGAGAAGCCTGTGTGTGTGCTTATTACTATTATTCTGTATAATATGAGTGTGGGAGAGAAGCCTGTGTGTGCACTTATTACTATTATTCTGTATAATATGACCGTGGGAGAGAAGCCTGTGTGTGTGCTTATTACTATTATCCTGTATAATATGAGTGTGGGAGAGAAGCCTGTGTGTGTGCTTATTACTATTATTCTGTATAATATGGGTGTGGGAGAGAAGCCTGTGTGTGTGCTTATTACTATTATTCTGTATAATATGAGTGTGGGAGAGAAGCCTGTGTGTATGCCTCTTACTATTATTCTGTATAATATGAGTGTGGGAGAGAAGCCTGTGTGTATGCCTCTTACTATTATTCTGTATAATATGAGTGTGGGAGAGAAGCCTGTGTGTGTGCTTATTACTATTATTCTGTATAATATGAGTGTGGGAGAGAAGCCTGTGTGTGTGCTTATTACTATTATTCTGTATAATATCAGTGTGGGAGAGAAGGCTGTGTGTGTGCTTATTACTATTATTCTATATAATATGAGTGTGGGAGAGAAGCCTGTGTGTGTGCTTATTACTATTATTCTGTATAATATGAGTGTGGGAGAGAAGCCTGTGTGTGTGCTTATTACTATTATTCTGTATAATATGAGTGTGGGAGAGAAGCCTGTGTGTGCTTATTACTATTATTCTGTATAATATGAGTGTGGGAGAGAAGCATGTGTGTGTGCTTATTACTATTATTCTGTATAATATGAGTGTGGGAGAGAAGCCTGTGTGTGTGCTTATTACTATTATTCTGTATAATATGAGTGTGGGAGAGAAGCCTGTGTGTGTGCTTATTACTATTATTCTGTATAATATGAGTGTGGGAGAGAAGCCTGTGTGTGCTTATTACTATTATTCTGTATAATATGAGTGTGGGAGAGAAGCCTGTGTGTGTGCTTATTACTATTATTCTGTATAATATGAGTGTGGGAGAGAAGCCTGTGTGGGTGTTAGAGGTTTCTCGCTCTTGTTCTTTTTCATTAGTTTACTAATTGTTGATTTTGCATTTTTCCCCTTATTACTATTATTCTGTGTAATATGAGTGTGAGAGAGAAGCCTGTGTGTGTGCTTATTACTATTATCCTGTATAATATGAGTGTGGGAGAGAAGCCTGTGTGTATGCTTATTACTATTATCCTGTATAATATTAGTGTGGGAGAGAAGCATGTGTGTGTGCTTATTACTATTATTCTGTATAATATGAGTGTGGGAGGGAAGCCTGTGTGTGTGCTTATTACTATTATTCTGTATAATATGAGTGTGGGAGAGAAGCCTGTGTGTGTGCTTATTACTATTATTCTGTATAATATGAGTGTGGGAGAGAAGCCTGTGTGTGTGCTTATTACTATTATTCTGTATAATATGAGTGTGGGAGAGAAGCCTGTGTGTGTGCTTATTACTATTATTCTGTATAATATGAGTGTGGGAGAGAAGCCTGTGTGTGCTTATTACTATTATTCTGTATAATATGAGCGTGGGAGAGAGGCCTGTGTGTGTGCTTATTGCTATTATTCTGTATAATATGGATGTGGGAGAGAAGCCTGTGTGTGTGCTTATTACTATTATTCTGTATAATATGAGTGTGGGAGAGAAGCCTGTGTGTGCTTATTACTATTATTCTGTATAATATGAGTGTGGGAGAGAAGCCTGTGTGTGCTTATTACTATTATTCTGTATAATATGAGTGTGGGAGAGAAGCCTGTGTGTGTGCTTATTACTATTATTCTGTATAATATGAGTGTGGGAGAGAAGCCTGTGTGTGCTTATTACTATTATTCTGTATAATATGAGTGTGGGAGAGAAGCCTGTGTGTGCTTATTACTATTATTCTGTATAATATGAGTGTGGGAGAGAGGCCTGTGTGTGTGCTTATTGCTATTATTCTGTATAATATGAGTGTCTGAGAGAAGCCTGTGTGTGTGCTTATTACTATTATTCTGTATAATATGAGTGTGGGAGAGAAGCCTGTGTGTGTGCTTATTACTATTATTCTGTATAATATGGATGTGGGAGAGAAGCCTGTGTGTGTGCTTATTACTATTATTCTGTATAATATGAGTGTGGGAGAGAAGCCTGTGTGTGCTTATTACTATTATTCTGTATAATATGAGTGTGGGAGAGAAGCATGTGTGGGTGTTAGAGGTTTCTCCCTCTTGTTCTTTTTCATTAGTTTACTAATTGTTGATTTTGCATTTTTCCCCTTATTACTATTATTCTGTGTAATATGAGTGTGAGAGAGAAGCCTGTGTGTGTGCTTATTACTATTATCCTGTATAATATGAGTGTGGGAGAGAAGCCTGTGTGTGTGCTTATTACTATTATCCTGTATAATATTAGTGTGGGAGAGAAGCATGTGTGTGTGCTTATTACTATTATTCTGTATAATATGAGTGTGGGAGAGAAGCCTGTGTGTGTGCTTATTACTATTATTCTGTATAATATGAGCGTGGGAGAGAAGCCTGTGTGTGTGCTTATTACTATTATTCTGTATAATATGAGCGTGGGAGAGAAGCCTGTGTGTGTGCTTATTACTATTATTCTGTATAATATGAGCGTGGGAGAGAAGCCTGTGTGTGTGCTTATTACTATTATTCTGTATAATATGAGCGTGGGAGAGAAGCCTGTGTGTGTGCTTATTACTATTATTCTGTATAATATGAGTGTGGGAGAGAAGCCTGTGTGTGTGCTTATTACTATTATTCTGTATAATATGAGTGTGGGAGAGAAGCCTGTGTGTGTGCTTATTACTATTATTCTGTATAATATGAGTGTGGGAGAGAAGCCTGTGTGTGTGCTTATTACTATTATTCTGTATAATATGAGTGTGGGAGAGAAGCCTGTGTGTGTGCTTATTACTATTATTCTGTACAATATGAGTGTGGGAGAGAAGCCTGTGTGTGTGTGCTTATTACTATTATTCTGTATAATATGAGTGTGGGAGAGAAGCCTGTGTGTGTGCTTATTACTATTATTCTGTATAATATGAGTGTGGGAGAGAAGCCTGTGTGAGTGCTTATTACTATTATTCTGTATAATATGAGTGTGGGAGAGAAGCCTGTGTGTGTGCTTATTACTATTATTCTGTATAATATGAGTGTGGGAGAGAAGCCTGTGCGTGTGCTTATTACTATTATTCTGTATAATATGAGCGTGGGAGAGAAGCCTGTGTGTGCTTATTACTATTATTCTGTATAATATGAGCGTGGGAGAGAAGCCTGTGTGAGTGCTTATTACTATTATTCTGTATAATATGAGTGTGGGAGAGAAGCCTGTGTGTGTGCTTATTACTATTATTCTGTATAATATGAGTGTGGGAGAGAAGCCTGTGTGTGTGCTTATTACTATTATTCTGTATAATATGAGCGTGGGAGAGAAGCCTGTGTGTGCTTATTACTATTATTCTGTATAATATGAGCGTGGGAGAGAGGCCTGTGTGTGTGCTTATTGCTATTATTCTGTATAATATGAGCGTGGGAGAGAAGCCTGTGTGTGTGCTTATTACTATTATTCTGTGTAATATGAGTGTGGGAGAGAAGCCTGTGTGTTCTTATTACTATTATTCTGTATAATATGAGTGTGGGAGAGAAGCCTGTGTGTGTGCTTATTACTATTATTCTGTATAATATGAGTGTGGGAGGGAAGCCTGTGTGTGTGCTTATTACTATTATTCTGTATAATATGAGTGTGGGAGGGAAGCCTGTGTGTGTGCTTATTACTATTATTCTGTATAATATGAGTGTGGGAGAGAGGCCTGTGTGTGTGCTTATTGCTATTATTCTGTATAATATGAGCGTGGGAGAGAAGCCTGTGTGTGTGCTTATTACTATTATTCTGTATAATATGGATGTGGGAGAGAAGCATGTGTGTGTGCTTATTACTATTATTCTGTATAATATGGATGTGGGAGAGAAGCCTGTGTGTGTGCTTATTACTATTATTCTGTATAATATGGATGTGGGAGAGAAGCCTGTGTGTGTGCTTATTACTATTATTCTGTACAATATGGATGTGGGAGAGAAGCCTGTGTGTGTGCTTATTACTATTATTCTGTACAATATGAGTGTGGGAGAGAAGCCTGTGTGTGTGCTTATTACTATTATTCTGTGTAATATGAGTGTGGGAGAGAAGCCTGTGTGTGTGCTTATTACTATTATTCTGTACAATATGAGTGTGGGAGAGAAGCCTGTGTGTGTGCTTATTACTATTATTCTGTATAATATGAGCGTGGGAGAGAAGCCTGTGTGTGTGCTTATTACTATTATTCTGTATAATATGAGTGTGGGAGAGAAGCCTGTGTGTGTGCTTATTACTATTATTCTGTATAATATGAGTGTGGGAGAGAAGCCTGTGTGTGTGCTTATTACTATTATTCTGTACAATATGAGTGTGGGAGAGAAGCCTGTGTGTGTGCTTATTACTATTATTCTGTATAATATGAGCGTGGGAGAGAAGCCTGTGTGTGTGCTTATTACTATTATTCTGTATAATATGGATGTGGGAGAGAAGCCTGTGTGTGTGCTTATTACTATTATTCTGTATAATATGAGCGTGGGAGAGAAGCCTGTGTGTGTGCTTATTACTATTATTCTGTATAATATGAGCGTGGGAGAGAAGCCTGTGTGTGTGCTTATTACTATTATTCTGTATAATATGAGCATGGGAGAGAAGCCTGTGTGTGTGCTTATTACTATTATTCTGTATAATATGAGCGTGGGAGAGAGGCCTGTGTGTGTGCTTATTACTATTATTCTGTATAATATGAGTGTGGGAGAGAAGCCTGTGTGTGTGCTTATTACTATTATTCTGTATAATATGAGTGTGGGAGAGAAGCCTGTGTGTGTGCTTATTACTATTATTCTGTATAATATGAGTGTGGGAGAGAGGCCTGTGTGTGTGCTTATTACTATTATTCTGTATAATATGAGTGTGGGAGAGAAGCCTGTGTGTGTGCTTATTACTATTATTCTGTATAATATGAGTGTGGGGGAGAAGCCTGTGTGTGTGCTTATTACTATTATTCTGTATAATATGAGTGTGGGAGAGAAGCCTGTGTGTGTGCTTATTACTATTATTCTGTATAATATGAGTGTGGGAGAGAAGCCTGTGTGTGTGCTTATTGCTATTATTCTGTATAATATGAGTGTGGGAGAGAAGCCTGTGTGTGTGCTTATTACTATTATTCTGTATAATATGAGTGTGGGAGAGAAGCCTGTGTGTGTGCTTATTACTATTATTCTGTATAATATGAGTGTGGGAGAGAAGCCTGTGTGTGCTTATTACTATTATTCTGTATAATATGAGTGTGGGAGAGAGGCCGGTGTGTGTGCTTATTACTATTATTCTGTATAATATGAGTGTGGGAGAGAAGCCTGTGTGTGTGCTTATTACTATTATTCTGTATAATATGGATGTGGGAGAGAAGCCTGTGTGTGCTTATTACTATTATTCTGTATAATATGAGTGTGGGAGAGAAGCCTGTGTGTGTGCTTATTACTATTATTCTGTATAATATGAGTGTGGGAGAGAAGCCTGTGTGTGCTTATTACTATTATTCTGTATAATATGAGTGTGGGAGAGAGGCCTGTGTGTGTGCTTATTACTATTATTCTGTATAATATGAGTGTGGGAGAGAAGCCTGTGTGTGTGCTTATTACTATTATTCTGTATAATATGGGTGTGGGAGAGAAGCCTGTGTGTGTGCTTATTACTATTATTCTGTATAATATGAGTGTGGGAGAGAAGCCTGTGTGTGTGCTTATTACTATTATTCTGTATAATATGAGTGTGGGAGAGAGGCCTGTGTGTGCTTATTACTATTATTCTGTATAATATGAGTGTGGGAGAGAGGCCTGTGTGTGTGCTTATTACTATTATTCTGTATAATATGAGTGTGGGAGAGAAGCCTGTGTGTGTGCTTATTACTATTATTCTGTATAATATGAGTGTGGGAGAGAAGCCTGTGTGTGTGCTTATTACTATTATTCTGTATAATATGAGTGTGGGAGAGAGGCCTGTGTGTGTATTTCTAGTGATCCGGGAACATACAGTAATGTACTGATAACAATGTTACATTCATAATAACCAGAACCCAGCCACATACACACATGCGACTAGTAACAACGTGTGCATACAAGTGGGAACATTATATATATATATACACATAGCAGTATAGGAATAACTCTAATATAAGCAGCTGGAAAATGTTATTAATACCAGAATTATATGAATAACAAAATTACAATATATTCTTATAACCTAGCAGGTGTATATAGCATTACTGTAATATTATTAAGAACTGTATTCTTGTTCTTGTCACTAATATTATTATTTTTCTTCTTATATATATTTGTGTATATTTTCATACACTACATGCACAATATACAATATACTATATACTATGCAATATGACTGGTCAGTATAAATATATCCGTATAAATATATCAGTAATATACCTGCTGGTCAGTATTAATATGCCTGCTGGTCAGTATACATATGCCTGCTGGTCAGTATAAATATGCCTGCTGGTCAGTATTAATATGCCTGCTGGTCAGTATTAATATGGCTGCTGGTTAGTATACATACAATATGCCTGCTGGTCAGTATTAATATTTATTTATTTATTTATTTATAAAATATTTTACCAGGAAGTAATACATTGAGAGTTACCTCTCGTTTTCAAGTATGTCCTGGGCACAGAGTATTAATATGCCTGCTGGTCAGTATTAATATGGCTGCTGGTCAGTATAAATACTGCTGCTGATCAGTATTCATATGGCTGCTGGTCAGTATAAATACTGCTGCTGGTCAGTATAAATATGGCTGCTGGTCAGTATTCATATGTCGGCTG
This sequence comes from Ascaphus truei, assembly GCF_040206685.1. Lineage (NCBI taxonomy): Eukaryota > Metazoa > Chordata > Amphibia > Anura > Ascaphidae > Ascaphus > Ascaphus truei. The sequence goes on along the minus strand of NW_027457187.1, from coordinate 77,289 downwards.
GTCAGCATTCATATGGCTGCTGGTCAGTATTAATATGGCTGCTGGTCAGTATTAGTATGGCTGCTGGTCAGTATTAATATGGCTGCTGGTCAGTATTCATATGGCTGCTGGTCAGTATTAATATGGCTGCTGGTCAGTATTAATATGGCTGCTGGTCAGTATTAAAATGGCTGCTGGTCAGTATTAAAATGGCTGCTGGTCAGTATTAATATGCCTGCTGGTCAGTATAAATATGCCTGCTGGTCAGTATTAATATGGCTGCTGGTCAGTATTAATATGCCTGCTGGTCAGTATAAATATGCCTGCTGGTCAGTATAAATATGGCTGCTGGTCAGTATTCATATGTCGGCTGGTCAGTATTCATATGGCTGCTGGTCAGTATTAGTATGGCTGCTGGTCAGTATTAGTATGGCTGCTGGTCAGTATTAATATGGCTGCTGGTCAGTATTCATATGGCTGCTGGTCAGTATTCATATGGCTGCTGGTCAGTATAAATATGCCTGCTGGTCAGTATAAATATGCCTGCTGGTCAGTATTAATATGGCTGCTGGTCAGTATTAAAATGGCTGCTGGTCAGTATTAATATGCCTGCTGGTCAGTATAAATATGCCTGCTGGTCAGTATAAATATGCCTGCTGGTCAGTATTAATATGCCTGCTGGTCAGTATAAATATGCCTGCTGGTCAGTATAAATATGGCTGCTGGTCAGTATTCATATGGCTGCTGGTCAGTATACATATGGCTGCTGGTCAGTATTCATATGGCTGCTGGTCAGTATAAATATGCCTGCTGGTCAGTATTAATATGGCTGCTGGTCAGTATTAATATGGCTGCTGGTCAGGATGTATATATGATGCTGGTCAGTATGTATATATGATGCTGGTCAGTATGTATATATGATGCTGGTCAGTATGTATATATGCCTGCTGGTCAGTATGTATATATGATGCTGGTCAGTATTAATATGGCTGCTGGTCAGTATTAATATGGCTGCTGGTCAGGATGTATATATGATGCTGGTCAGTATTAATATGGCTGCTGGTCAGTATTAATATGGCTGCTGGTCAGTATTAATATGGCTGCTGGTCAGTATTAATATGGCTTCTGGTCAGGATGTATATATGATGCTGGTCAGTATGTATATGTGCCTGCTGGTCAGGATGTATATATGATGCTGGTCAGTATGTATATATGATGCTGGTCAGTATGTATATATGCCTGCTGGTCAGGATGTATATATGATGCTGGTCAGTATGTATATATGATGCTGGTAGGAAGTATCTGTTCTCAGCAGAATTAGTGAATTTCATGATTTTCTCTGCTTTTGCAGATTCTCAAATAATAGGGACACCCCACAGAAAAGCCCCTCTCCCCCTCACCCCAAAGAAAAGCCCCTTCACCCCACAGAAATGCCCCCTTCCCTCACCCCACAGAAATGCCCCCCTCCCCCCCACCCCACAGAAATGCCCCCTCCCCCCCACCCCACAGAAATGCCCCTCCCCCTCACCCCACAGAAAAGCCCCCTCCCCCTCACCCCACAGAAAAGCCCCTCTCCCCCTCACCCCACAGAAATGCCCCCTCCCCCTCACCCACAGAAATGCCCCCTCCCCCTCCCCCCACAGAAAGACCCCCCTCCCCCTCACCCCACAGAAAAGCCCCTCTCCCCCTCACCCCACAGAAAAGCCCCCCTCCCCTCACCCCACAGAAAAGCCCCCTCCCCCTCACCCCACAGAAAAGCCCCCTCCCCCTCACCCCACAGAAAAGCCCCCCTCCTTCTCACCCCACTGTCATGGGAGTATTAAAGGGGTTACACCCCATTTGGCCACCCCCTGCTCTCACTGGGGAAGGAAGGGGTTAACTGGACTGGGGTCTAGCAATGTGTTTTTACCTTGCTTCAGAATACAACTGCTAATTCCCCTGTAAAAATGTATTGTCTCATCCCAGTGTTTGCACCAACACATACACTGGGTTGATGCGGGAGGCTTAAGGGTTAATGAGCTACAGTTTTAGGAAAATACAAATATGTGTGGTGTCTTTTCAGAAATATCTGGGCTTCAAAAGGCTTGATTGAAGTTGGGTGTGAAAAGTACAGAGTGGGTTTGGTGTATGTTTTTACCCTGCTTCAGCAACCAATTGTATATTGCTGGTAGAGACAGCTAGGCCCATGTCTGGAGCATTGGGTGTGAAATATAGCATCTGTGACAAACATTCTCTACACAGGAGGCCCAGCTTCAAAGCGTTTCTTGACAAGGGATTTTATGGGGGGCCAAGGTTACGGTTACAGAAGGAGATATCAGAATGAGTGACCTTACTAAATATAAGAATACCATGAGATGTCCTCGGGCTGAACATGCTAAGAGTTACATGTGTGTATCCGGGGGACCGAGCCGCAAATAATGATTACAGACACATGATGTCTAGCAGGTACTAAGAGACAGATATTAATATCTCTCTTAATTTTAGTATTACACAGTAATATTTAGTCTCATTGGGAGCGTCATGCGTGCCGGAATGTATTAATATGTCTCTCGTGCCAGTAAGTAATACTGAACTGAAGTTATGAAGTTATTTAGATAGGAAAAGCAGTTTTTAAACGTCCTGGGGTGGGAGGAGTTTTACTCTGGGGAAAACTGTCAACCTCACCACTGATTTATGACAGAGATTGGGTGCAGGTAATTGTTCTCCAATGGCCTACACTCAATAGTAAGGTATAGACTGGAGATTTGCATATAAACCAGTGTCCAGCCTATACTCTGTGTCTTTATGCTTTTCGTGATGTCAACATCTGAACCTGAATTATGGAAGAAATGGCCCATCCTGTATCCTGATGGCTTTCTTGTCCAAACCTTAAATAAGTGTCTATATTTTGTCTGCTATTTGTATATCTCGTGTGTTCACCTTTTTCAAGGAATAAATTATATTTGATCATATCTAGTCGTGTTCAGTTCAACCCAGTTATATTTGGTGTGTATTATATCTTGTCATGAGTTACCGTGACACCCACAGAAAAGCCCCTCTCCCCCTCACCCCACAGAAAAGCCCCCCTCCTCACCCCACAGAAAAGCCCCTCTCCTCCTCACCCCACAGAAAAGCCCCCCTCCCCCCTCACCCCACAGAAAAGCCCCTCTCCCCCCTCACCCCACAGAAAAGCCCCTTCACCCTCACCCCACAGAAAAGCCCCCCCTCCCCTTACCCCACAGAAAAGCCCCCTCAACCTCACCCCACAGAAAAGCCCATCTCCCCCTCACCCCACAGATAAGCCCCCATCCCCCTCATCCCATAGAAAAGCCATCTCCCCCCTCATCCCACAGAAAAGCCCCCCCTCACCCTCACCCCACAGAAAAGCCCCCCTCCCCCTCACCCCACAGAAAATCTCCCCTCCTCTCACACCACAGAAAATCTCCCCTCCCCTCACACCACAGAAAAGCCCCCTCCCCCCACAGAAGAGCCCCTCCCCCTCACCCCACAGAAACCCCCCCCCTCACCCACAGAAAATCCCCCCTCCCCTCACCCCACAGAAAAGCCCCTCTCCCCATCACCCCACAGAAAGCCCCCTCCCCCTCACCCCACAGAAAAGTCCCCTCCCTCTTACCCCACAGAAAAGCCCCCCCTCACCCTCACCCCACAAAAAAGTCCCCTCTCCCCCTCACCCCACAGAAAAGCCCCCCTTCCACTCTTCCCACAGGAAAAGCCATCCCCCCCCTCATCCCACAGAAAAGCCCCCCTCACCCCACAGAAAATCTCCCCTCCTTTCGCCCCACAGAAAATCTCCCCTCCCCTCACACCACAGAAAAGCCCCCTCCCCCCACAGAAAAGCCCCCATCCCCTCACCTTACAGAAAAGCCCCCCCCCTCACCCCACAGAAAATCCCTCCTCCTCACCCCAAAGAAAATCCCCCCTCCCCCTCACCCCACAGAAAAGCCCCCCTCCCCCTTAGCCCACAGAAAAGCCCCCCTCCCCCTCCCCCCACAGAAAAGCCCCCCTCACCCCACAGAAAAGCCCCTTTCCCCCTCACCCCACAGAAAAGCTCCCTCACATTCACCCCACAGAAAGCCCCCCTCCCAATCACCCCACGGAAAAGCCCCCCTCCCTCACCCCACAGAAAAGTCCCCCTCCTCCTCACCCCACAGAAAAGCCCCCTCCCCCTAACCCCACAGAAAAGTCCCCCTCCCCTTACACCACAGAAAAGCCCTCCTCACCCTCACCCCACAGAAAAGCCCTCCTCCCCCTCACCCCACAGATAAGTCCCCCTCCCCCTCATCCCACAGAAAAGCCATCTCCCCCTCCATCCCACAGAAAAGCCCCCCTCCCCCTCACCCCACAGAAAATCTCCCCTCCCCTCACACCACAGAAAAGCCCCCTCCCCCCACAGAAAAGCCCCCTCCCCCCACAGAAAAGCCCCCTCCCCCTCACCCCACTGAAAATCCCCCCTCCCCCTCATCCCACAGAAAGCCCCCCTCCCCATCACCCCACAGAAAATCTCCCCTCCCCTCACACCACAGAAAAGCCCCCTCCCCCCACAGAAAAGCCCCCTCCCCCCACAGAAAAGCCCCCTCCCCCTCACCCCACTGAAAATCCCCCCTCCCCCTCATCCCACAAAAAAGCCCCCTCCCCCCACAGAAAAGCCCCCTCTTCCTCACCCCAAAGAAAATCCCCCCCCCCTCACCCCACAGAAAAGCCCCCCTCCCCCTCATCCCACAGAAAAGCCCCCCTCCCCCTCACCCCACAGAAAAGCCCCCTCCCCCTCATCCCACAGAAATGCCCCCTCCCACTCATCCCACAGAAAAGACCCCCTCCCCCTCACCACACAGAAATGCCCCCTCCCCTTCACCCCACAGAAAAGCCTCCTCCTCCTCACCCCCACAGGAAAGCCCCCCTCCTCCTCACCCCACAGAAAGCCCCCCTCCTCCTCACCCCACAGGAAAGCCCCCCTCCTCCTCACCCCACAGGAAAGCCCCCCTCCTCCTCACCCCACAGGAAAGCCCCCCCCCCTCACCCCACATGAAAGCCCCCCCTCCTCACCCCACAGAAAGCCCCCTCATCCTCACCCCACAGGAAAGTCCCCCCCTCACCCCACAGGAAAGCCCCCCCCTCACCGCACAGGAAAGCCCCCCCTCACCCCACAGGAAAGCCCCCCTCCTCCTCACCCCACAGGAAAGCCCCCTCCTCCTCACCCCACAGGAAAGCCCCCTCATCCTCACCCCACAGGAAAGCCCCCCCCTCACCCCACAGGAAAGCCCCCCCCATCACCCCACAGGAAAGCCCCCCTCCTCCTCACCCCACAGGAAAGCCCCCCTCCCCCTCATCCCACAGAAAAGCCATCTCCCCCTCACCGCACAGAAAAGCCCCTCTCCCCCTCACCCCACAGATAAGCCCCCCTCCCCCTCATCCCACAGATAAGCCCCCCTCCCCCTCATCCCACAGAAAAGCCCCCCTCCCCCTCACCCTACAGAAAATCTCCCCTCCCCTCACACCACAGAAAAGCCCCAACCCCCCACAGAAAAGCCCCTTCCCCCTCACCCCACAGAAACCCCCCTCCCCCTCACCCCACAGGAAAGCCCCCCCCCCTCCTCACCCCACAGATAAGCCCCCCTCCCCCTCACCCTACAGAAAATCTCCCCTCCCCTCACACCACAGAAAAGCCCCAACCGCCCACAGAAAAGCCCCTTCCCCCTCACCCCACAGAAACCCCCCCCTCCCCCTCACCCCACAGGAAAGCCCCCCCCCTCCTCACCCCACAGGAAAGCCCCCCTCCTCACCCCACAGAAAGCCCCCTCCCCCCACAGAAAAGCCCCCCTCCTCACCCCACAGAAAGCCCCCCCTCCTCACCCCACAGAAAGCCCCCTCCCCCCACAGAAAAGCCCCCCCCTCCTCACCCCACAGAAACCCCCCCTCCCCCTCACCCCACAGGAAAGCCCCCCCCCCCTCCTCACCCCACAGGAAAGCCCCCCTCCTCACCCCACAGAAAGCCCCCTCCCCCTCCCCCCACAGAAAAGCCCCCCCCCCTCCTCACCCCACAGAAAGCCCCCTCCCCCTCCCCCCACAGAAAATCCCCCCCTCCTCACCCCACAGAAAGCCCCCTCCCCCTCCCCCCACAGAAAAGCCCCCCCCTCCTCACCCCACAGAAAGCCCCCTCCCCCTCCCCCCACAGAAAAGCCCCCCCCTCCTTACCCCACAGAAAGCCCCCTCCCCCTCCCCCTCCCCCCACAGAAAACCCCCCCCTCCTCACCCCACAGAAAGCCCCCTCCCGCTCCCCCCACAGAAAAGCCCCCCCCCCTCCTCACCCCAGAGAAAGCCCCCTCCCCCCACAGAAAAGCCCCCCCCCTCCTCACCCCACAGAAAGCCCCCTCCCCCCACAGAAAAGCCCACCCCTCCTCACCCCACAGAAAGCCCCCTCCCCCTCCCCCCACAGAAAAGCCCCCCCCCTCCCCCTCACCCACAGAAAAGCCCCCCTCCCCCTCACCCAACAGAAAAGCCCCCCTCACCCTCACCCCACAGAAAAGGCCCCCTCCCCCTCCCCCTCACCCACAGAAAAGCCCCCTCCCCCTCATCCCACAGAAATGCCCCCTCCAACTCATCCCACAGAAAGACCCCCTCCCCCTCACCACACAGAAATGCCCCCCTCCCCCTCACCCCACAGAAAAGCCTCCTCCTCCTCACCCCACAGGAAAGCCCCCCTCCTCCTCACCCCACAGAAAGCCCCCCTCCTCCTCACCCCACAGGAAAGCCCCCCCCCCTCCTCACCCCACAGAAAGCCCCCCCCTCCTCACCCCACAGAAAGCCCCCCCCTCCTCACCCCACAGAAAGCCCCCCCCTCCTCACCCCACAGAAAGCCCCCCCCTCCTCACCCCACAGAAAGCCACTCCTCACTCTGCCCTCACCCTGCCCTCACTCACTCCTCTGCCTGCCCTCACTCCTCACCCTGCCCTCGCTCCTCTGCCTGCCCTCACCCTGCCCTCACTCCTCTGCCTGCCCTCACCCTGCCCTCACTCCTCTGCCTGCCCTCACCCTGCCCTCACTCCTCTGCCTGCCCTCACCCTGCCCTCACTCCTCTGCCTGCCCTCACCCTGCCCTCACTCCTCACCCTGCCCTCACCCTGCCCTCACTCCTCTGCCTGCCCTCACCCTGCCCTCACTCACTCCTCTGCCTGCCCTCACCCTGCCCTCACTCCTCTGCCTGCCCTCACCCTGCCCTCACTCCTCTGCCTGCCCTCACCCTGCCCTCACTCCTCTGCCTGCCCTCACCCTGCCCTCACCCTGCCCTCACCCTGCCCTCACTCCTCTGCCTGCCCTCACTCCTCTGCCTGCCCTCACCCTGCCCTCACTCCTCTGCCTGCCCTCACTCCTCTGCCTGCCCTCACGCTGCCCTCACTCCTCTGCCTGCCCTCACTCCTCTGCCTGCCCTCACCCTGCCCTCACCCTGCCCTCACTCCTCTGCCTGCCCTCACCCTGCCCTCACTCCTCTGCCTGCCCTCATCCTGCCCTCACTCCTCTGCCTGCCCTCACCCTGCCCTCACTCCTCTGCCTACCATCACCCTGCCCTCACCCTGCCCTCACTCCTCTGCTTACCTTCACCCTGCCCTCACTCACTCACTCCTCTGCCTACCTTCACCCTGCCCTCACTCCTCTGCCTACCATCACCCTGCCCTCACCCTGCCCTCACTCCTCTGCCTACCTTCACCCTGCCATCACTCACTCCTCTGCCTACCTTCACCCTGCCCTCACCCTGCCCTTACTCACTCCTCTGCCTGCCTTCACCTTTCCCTCACCCTGCCCTCACTCACTCCCCCGGCTGCCATCATCCTGCCCTCACTCCTCTGCCTGCCCTCACTCCTCTGCCCTCACCCACTCCTCACCCTGCCCTCACCCTCTCCTTACTCGGCCTTCACCCTGCCCTCACTCTCTCCTCACCCTGCCCTCACCCTCTCCTCTCCTCACTCTCTCCTCACCCTGCCCTCACTCTCTCCTCACTCTGCCCTCATTCTCTCCTCACCCTCTGCTCACCCTGCCCTCACCTTCTCCTCACCCTGCCCTCACTCTCTCCTCACTCTGCCCTCATTCTGTCCTCACCATGCCCTCATTCTCTCCTCACCCTGCCCTCACCCTCTCCTCACCCTGCCCTCATTCTGCCCTCATTCTCTCCTCACCCTCTCCTCACCCTGCCCTCACCCTCTCCTCACCCTGCCCTCACCCTCTCCTCACCCTGCCCTCACCCTCTCCTCACCCTGCCCTCACCCTCTCCTCACCCTGCCCTCACTCTCTCCTCATTCTCTCCTCACCCACTCCTCACCCTGCCCTCACCCTCTCCTCACCCTGCTCTCACCCTCTCCTCACCCTGCCCTCGCTCTCTCCTCACCCTGCCCTCACCCTCTCCTCACCCTGCCCTCATTCTCTCCTCACCCACTCCTCACCCTGCCCTCATCCTCTCCTCTCCTCACCCTCTCCTCACCCTGCCCTCACCCTGCCCTCACCCTGCCCTCACCCTCTCCTCACCCTGCCCTCACCCTCTCCTCACCCTGCCCTCACTCTCTCCTCATTCTCTCCTCACCCACTCCTCACCCTGCCCTCACCCTCTCCTCACCCTGCTCTCACCCTCTCCTCACCCTGCCCTCGCTCTCTCCTCACCCTGCCCTCACCCTCTCCTCACCCTGCCCTCATTCTCTCCTCACCCACTCCTCATCCTCTCCTCTCCTCACCCTGCCCTCACCCTGCCCTCACCCTGCCCTCACCCTCTCCTCACCCTGCCCTCACTCTCTCCTCGTTCTCTCCTCACCCTCTCCTCACCCTGCTCTCACCCTCACCCTGCCCTCGCTCTCTCCTCACCCTGCCCTCACCCTCTCCTCACCCTGCCCTCATTCTCTCCTCACCCCACTCCTCACCCTGCCCTCATCCTCTCCTCTCCTCACCCTCTCCTCACCCTGCCCTCACCCTCTCCTCACCCTGCCCTCACCCTCTCCTCACCCTGCCCTCACTCTCTCCTCATTCTCTCCTCACCCACTCCTCACCCTGCCCTCATTCTCTCATCTCCTCACCCTGCCCTTGCTCTCTCCTCACCCTGCCCTCACCCTCTCCTCACCCTGCCCTCGCTCTCTCCTCACCCTGCCCTCACCCTGCCCTCATTCTCTCCTCACCCTCTCCTCACCCTCTTCTCTCCTCTCCTCACCCTGCCCTCGCTCTCTCATCACCCTGCCCTCACCCTCTCCTCACCCTGCCCTCACCCTCTCCTTACTCTGCCTTCACCCTGCCCTCACTCTCTCCTCACTCTCTCCTCACCCTCTCCTCACCCTGCCCTCATTCTATCCTCACTCTGCCCTGATTCTCTCCTCACCCTGCCCTCACTCTCTCCTCACCCTGCCCTCACCCTCTCCTAACTCTGCCCTCATTCTCTCCTCACCCTCTGCTCACCTTCTCCTCACCCTGCCCTCACTCTCTCCTCACCCTGCCCTCATTCTCTCCTTACCCTACCCTCACCCTCTCCTCACCCTACCCTCACACTCTCCTCACCCTGCCCTCACTCTGCCCTCATTCTCTCCTCACCCTCTCCTCACCCAGCCCTCACCCTCTCCTCGCCCTGCCCTCACCCTCTCCTCACCCTGCCCTCACTCTCTCCTCATTCTCTCCTCACCCACTCCTCACCCTGCCCTCACCCTCTCCTCACCCTGCTCTCACCCTCTCCTCACCCTGTCCTCGCTCTCTCCTCACCCTGCCCTCACCCTCTCCTCACCCTGCCCTCATTCTCTCCTCACCTACTCCTCACCCTGCCCTCATCCTCTCCTCTCCTCACCCTCTCCTCACCCTGCCCTCACCCTCTCCTCACCCTCTCCTCACCCTCTCCTCACCCTGCCCTCACCCTCTCCTCACCCTGCCCTCACTCTCTCCTCATTCTCTCCTCACCCACTCCTCACCCTGCCCTCATCCTCTCCTCACCCTGCCCTCGCTCTCTCCTCACCCTGCCCTCACCCTCTCCTCACCCTGCTCTCACCCTCTCCTCACCCTGCCCTCGCTCTCTCCTCACCCTGCCCTCACCCTCTCCTCACCCTGCCCTCACCCTCTCCTCACCCTGCTCTCACTCTCTCCTCATTCTCTCCTCACCCACTCCTCACCCTGCCCTCACCCTCTCCTCACCCTGCTCTCACCCTGCCCTCGCTCTCTCCTCACCCTGCCCTCACCCTCTCCTCACCCTGCCCTCACCCTCTCCTCACCCTGCCCTCACCCTCTCCTCACCCTGCCCTCACTCTCTCCTCATTCTCTCCTCACCCTGCCCTCATTCTCTCCTCTCCTCACCCTGCCCTTGCTCTCTCCTCACCCTGCTCTCACCCTCTCCTCACCCTGCCCTCGCTCTCTCCTCACCCTGCCCTCACCCTCTCCTCACCCTGCCCTCATTCTCTCCTCACCCTCTCCTCATCCTCTTCACTCCTCTACTCGCCCTGCCCTCGCTCTCTCCTCACCCTGCCCTCACCCTCTCCTCACCCTGCCCTCATTCTCTCCTCACCCTCTCCTCACCCTGCCCTCATCCTCTTCTCTCCTCTACTCGCCCTGCCCTGAGACTTGTTACATTTACATCATTCCTTTACTAATGTAGCCCCCCAGCACCCAGTGCTCAGCCCCTGCTCTTCCGTGTTACCCCACACAGTGCTACAGTCTGATACTCTCTAGCATTACACTGACAGTATTTCACTATACACCTATGTAGCCCTGTTTCCCCCAGAACACAGGAAGCTACCAGTCCTGCTATATACCTGTCGGCTCCCGGAGCCTGAGCCTCTGCCACGGAGAGCTTGGGGTGTATCACTGACTGGTGCAGCGCCTCCACCTGTGAGGGATCCCAGCAGGGCGGAAGCGCCCCTCACAGGACACAATAATAACACCCACACAGTGATAAAATAACAGGACTTTTACTGTGACAGTATAATGTATAGATTAGAATAACTCTCCCTCTAGCTGAAGTAATATGTGCACAACTGCCCCACGCCTCGCAGGGCCTTTCTCCGCAGAAGTGGTTCCCAACACCGTGTCCACAATAATGCGTAGTCCCTTGGTCACTATACCCAATGTCCCCAAAGAACCCACCCTTATAGGCGTGATCAGCGCCTGTGTTTGTACCGGTTTGTTGGTGCACTTGTTGACTTTACCTGCCGGGCGCCAGCACCCGGTCCGATGAAACTTCACGAAGGATCCGCCGATCCACTCTCCTCCGCGACGTCGTCAGGGTGATCCCACCCGGGTACTGTCTCCCTAGTTCTCTTTAGTGAGGCCTGGTCCCAGAGCTCCCCTCTGGGCTTCCGTGTCCGCAATGTCCCTAACTGTATTAAAGTACTAAGGGGATCCGGTCCCTATGCTCGGGCCTGTCCCTATAGCAGCCACAAACTACACACTGACTTAGGACCTATCTTGGGCCTAGGGGGGGTTTTACTGGCCTAGTGCAGAGGCTACTTGCCTCTCTGCACGGACCCCCTGTCCCCTACCTCTGCCTGTCACACTCTGCCTGCTTGATTACCATTGATTACCTGCTTGATTACCATTGATTACCTGCTTGATTACCATTGATTACCTGCTTGATTACCATTGATTACCTGCTTGATTACCATTGATTACCTGCTTGATTACCATTGATTACCTGCTTGATTACCATTGATTACCTGCTTGATTACCATTGATTACCTGCTTGATTACCATTGATTACCTGCTTGATTACCATTGATTACCTGCTTGATTACCATTGATTACCTGCTTGATTACCATTGATTACCTGCTTGATTACCATTGACGGCGGGGAGCTGGTTCCTGAGGAGACGTATAACCCGAGTTGGATCTATCGTGCAAGCTGCCACCACTCTGAGGGGTTGAGATGGCATCTGGAGACCACCCAGGACTACTTACCAGAGGGATCCTCATCTGTCGGCAGGTCCGGTGTCAGCTGTGTGGTAATCTCGTGTAATATACACGTAATTGCGATTGATCTACCATCTTTATGTACGCAGAATACTTACCCCTTTTTTATACATAAATTGTGTTGATATACAGCAGGGCCCCTGGTATACGGCGGGTTCCGTTCCAGAGGCCCGCTGTGTAGTGAAAATCGCCAGAAAGTGGATCCGGCGATTTTCACTTCTGCGCATGCGCAAACCGGTATTTTTTCCGTTCTGCACATGTGCAACCTATGGTATGCGCGCGCAACCTATGGTATGCGTGCGCAACCTATGGTATGCGTGCGCAACCTATGGTATGCGTGCGCGTGCCGGGCGCACCTGCCCGTTCTGCGCATGCGCGACTGGAAATCCAAGATGGCGCCCCCTTCTCGGTGCCGCCGTATAAGCGGAACGCCGGATAATGGAGCGCCGAGAAGCAGGGCCCTGCTGCACTTCACTATTGCGTTTTTGCGCTGTTGTTTTTGTCTCTGATTCCCAGGCTATTGGGATGCTTGATTTGTGGGGTGAGTTTTAAGGTTAGTCAGTGTTAAATGAAAAGGTTGACACCATTTGCATGGGAGGAGATGGCAGGGAGGCGTGGGGGAGAGGAGGTGTGTATGTCTGGCTTCAGGCTTCAGGGAGATCCTCAGCAGCAGGAAGGAGCAGATAAAGGGTGTGAATAGAGGATTTGTGTGGGTGTTTTTTATTGAGGGGGTAAAGAAGTTGTTGGGAGAGAGGTGTACAGTATAAATAATGGCGCAGTGGGGAGTGGGGAAGTTGGAGAGAACAGAGACATTCACCAAGGAGTAAGGAAACAGTAAACAGAAAAGGCAATAAGGAGGGCATAGTGAGATGCAGGAGGAGAGATTTCCCAGGTACCCGGGGATAGGAAGAGTACAAATAATCACAGCGTTTACAAAGTAAAGTTCTCACAATTGCAAAGTTGTTGTGCGGAGTTCAGATCTTCCTCAATCTTCACCTCCAATTTCACCTCCAATGTTAACTCTGCTGAACCCTTAAATATGACACTTTAATATGGGACACACAGCCATATGGCTCACAGCCAATATAGCTGGTCTTAAATACTGTAAAACACAGGGGCTTATGCAGAGAGGATAGAGAAGGGAAATAGCGCCATCTTTTGGCGAAAATACGCACCAGATAAGCTTGTCCTGCAGAGAACATGGCGAGATTCACAAAATCCGCCACAGCAGGTTTCTTTACTTTAAAAATTGCCAAACACGTGGCGAGATCGGTAAATTTGCCATGTTAAGATAGGGTGGTATGCAAGTAGCATCGATGCGCTGGAATGCGCCTTTCTGCCCTATAATATAGCGAGTTCCAGGTCGCCAGAAAAACTTGGCAATTTTGATACCATCTGAAAATGAGGTAACGCAGCTTTCAGCATACGCCCATAACTTGCTCCAATTCTGTGGCTATTTTCCTGCCGTTTTCACATTATATAACGTTCCTCTCTGCATGAGCCTCACAGTCACATGAATTTAAGGGAGGGGTCTGCCTAATCAACTCACAGATACATACCAAATGGTTAATTACATTTTAAGAAGTGCTCTTCCAAATTGATTCAAGGAAACATACCAATGAAATTGTAAATTCTGTAGCCAATTGATGATAGGATTCGCCTCATACACATAAAAAGGAAATTTTAAATTCTGTAGCCAATTGATGATAGGATTCAGCTCAGAAACATACCTGTTTTAAGAGATAAATCAGAATGTTGGTCCAGATATTCAGAATGCATCCATGATTAAAGCTATAGAAGATATAGAAAAACATCCAGAGATTATAACTCCAATGTTAACGCTGCCCAACATAAGTGGGGCAGGGTGGGTTAACCCCTTAATTACTATAGTGGTTATTAACCGCTACGGTGATTAAGAGGCTATGGGACTGTAACAGGGGAATTATCCCTGTTCAAGAAATGTGCCTCTAATCCAGCAGTGTGGTGGTTAACTGCTGGTAGTCAATTAATCAACACCACCTGCCTGATTAGGTTCTTAGAAAAGCCTGTCTTTGAGACAGGAAGTGAGATTGTTCCTGAGTCTCACAACTTGTGAGACTGACCATGGGGACAGATGTCTTGAAGCCTGCCAGAACAAAAAGCAGAGCTGCTTGCAAGACACAGGGGAAACACCTCTAAACCTGAATGCTGACAAAACCTGAGGAAAAAGGCAGCAACCCAGGAACAGAGAAGACTTTCTCTCCAACCACAAGAAACAGATAAGACTTTCCTTCATAAGACTTTTGGTATATCTGCTCATATCAAGATATATGTTTGGGGCTGGGAGACATGCTTATCTAAAGGGAGTTGTGGACTGCATAGGTTTCGCTAGAAATACTCCCAAGTGAATAGAAGCTTTGTTTGACCCCTTGTTTGGATGGTTTTCTGATGTTCAGGAAACGGGCGCAATAAAAGCCTTATTTAATTGCACCATAACCAGTCTCCCTTGCATACCTCTGTGAGCGTTCCTCCTACAGGGACATTAGATTGTATTTATGTATTCTTGATGACATCGGAGGACAGGGACCTGCAGTAAGCTGACAAGGGCGCCCATCATAGTGCCATGGGTAAGTAGAACTGTTTTTGTTTACTTTATTTATTCTTGCTAATGTTGTGATTAATAATGGGCAAATAATCTATTATCCATATCTGGATAATAGTTATTTTGCCCCTTACTGTACTGCATGTATATATTTATGTGTTTAGTGGTGGAGGGAGGGGGGGTATTGATTTAAATGTAGGCTATGTTTTATTTTTTACATACAAGAATGGTACCGCAGGCCAGTGGGGACCCATGGAGACCACCTGAGGACCCATGGGTACCACTCGAGGACCGCCGGATGCCCATGGGTACCACCTGAGGACCCATGGGGGACACCTGCGGGGAAGAACCGGGGGCCCCACAGCTGTGGGGGCCCCGTGGACCCACAGGGACCACCTGAGTGCCCCCAGACCCCCATGGGAACCACCCGAGGGCCCCCAGACACCTGTGGGGACGATCCTTGGACCCCCCCAGACTCCCACAGACACCACCCGGGCCCCCAGACATCACCTGGAGGTCCACGGAGCCTAGCGGGGACCACCCGGAGGCCCCCAGACACCTGTGGGCACCCCCCGGGGTGCACTGTGGGGCCTGAGGACACCTGTCGGAACCACCAGGGACCCCCGCCGGCCTGGGGTATTAATTGTGTATGTAAAATGATAAATCGTGTTTTTATGGGGGGCACAGGGGGAGGGTGGGTTTTGTATTAGATATAGTAATGTTTATTGGGGTGGGTAGTGGGGCTGTTGTGTGTATTGTTTTTATTGTGGGTAGCGAGGGTGGGTGAAGGGGGTAGTAGCCCCAAGGATGGATGTTTAGGCCTACCGGGTGGGTAGCGGGAGGGGTTAACCCCTTCATTACCTTAGCGGTATTAACCAGTAAGTAAGTCACAGCAGATCAAGGGAGAAGGAGCGGCTCAGTGTGTAAAGACACTGACTGGCACTGAGTGTGAAGCAGGGGAACCTGGTTCAATTCCCGGTGTCGGCTCCTTGTGACCTTGGGCAAGTCACTTTATCTCCCTGTGCCTCAGGCACCAAAAACATAGATTGTAAGCTCCACGGGGCCGGGACCTGAGCCTGCAATATGTCTCTGTAAAGCGCTATGTAAAACTAGCAGCGCTATACAAGAACATGTTATTATTATCGTAGGGTATCCACCCTCAGGATGTCCCTGGGTCCTACTCCCAGCCAAGGGCACTGAGAGTGCTCCTAGCTCTTCCCCTATCCCCTTGTGGGATAGGAGGTATGGGTCTCCTCACCGCCCCCCTGAGGGAGGGCCTCAAGCCTGCCAGAGCCCTGACAGCTTGGTTGGGTAAACCTTGTCCCTCTCACGATAGGGACAGAATGACTAAATCAGGAAGTGCCATGCATTAAGTACAGCTCCAGTAAGCACCGCCCCTGTGTCTCTTATTGGACACAAGGCCTGATGACACTGCCTTCACTGACTCACTGCACTGCATGAAGTGGGGAAAAACCATGATTACTTCTGGCAAACCTGCCCTTACTAGGCTTTACTGCCAGCAGGACAGAATAATAGCCCAAACTACACAGGGCTACACATATATATATATATTGCATGTAATCACCAGCAAGGTGGTAAAAAGACAGCACTCACCAGGAAAATTCCAAATAAACTGTATTCAGAGTGTTCACACAAATCCAAGGATCTGAGGAAGGGACACATTAGTCCTGAAACGTTATCTGTACTAAAGCTCTGATGCTGTGAATACCTTATTGAAGTTTTTCAAAACTCAAATCAAGTCTCCTGTGTGCTCCTCCTTTCCTTCATTTTTATATATACAGTCATGTGAAAAGAATTCTTTGAATTCTATGGCTTTACATATCAGGACATAATAACAATCATCTGTTCCTTAGCAGGTCTTAAAATGAGGTAAATACAACCTCAGGTGAACAACAACACATGACATATTACACCGTGCCATGATTTATTTAACAAAAATAAAGCCAAAATGAAGAAAGCCATGTGTGAAAAACTAAGTATACCTTATGATTCAACAGCTTGTAGAACCACCTTTACCAGCAATAACTTGAAGTAATCGTTTTCTGTATGACTTTATCAGTCTCTCACAACGTTGTGGAGGAATTTTGGCCCAGTCTTCTTTACAACGTTGCTTCAGTTCATTAAGGTTTGTGGGCATTTGTTTATGCACAGCTCTCTTAAGGTCCAGACACAGCATTTCAATCGGGTTGAGGTCTGGACTTTGACTGGGCCATTGCAACACCTTGATTCTTTTCTTTTTCAGCCATTCTGTTGTAGATTTGCTGGTGTGCTTGGGATCATTGTCCTGTTGCATGACCCAATTTCGGCCAAGCTTTAACTGTCGGACAGATGGCCTCACATTTGACTCTAGAATACTTTGGTATACAGAGGCGTTCATGGTTGACTCAATGACTGCAAGGTTCCCAGATCCTGTGGCTGCAAAAACAAGCCCAAATCATCACCCCTCCACCACCGTGCTTGACAGTTGGTATGAGGTGTTTGTGCTGATATGCTGTGTTTGGTTTTCGCCAAACATGGCACTGTGCATTATGGCCAAACATCTCCATTTTGGTCTTGTCTGTCCAAAGGACATTGTTCCAGAAGTCTTGTGGTTTGTTCAAATGCAACTTTGCAAACCTAAGCCGTGCTACCATGTTCTTTTTAGAGAGAAGAGGCTTTCGTCTGGCAACCCTTCCAAACAAACCATACTTGTTCAGTCTTTTTCTAATTGTACTGTCATTAACTTTAACATTTAACATGCTAACTGAGGCCTGTAGAGTCTGAGATGTAACTCTTGGTTTTTTTGCAATTTCTCTGAGCATTGCACGGTCTGACCTTGTGGTGAATTTGCTGGGACGTCCACTCCTGGGAAGATTGGCAACAACTGTCTTGAATGTTTTCCACTTTTGAATAATCTTTCTCACTGTAGAATGATGGACTTTAAATTGTTTGGAAATGGCCTTATAACCCTTCCCAGATTGATGGGCAGCAACAATTGCGTCTCTAAGATCATTGCTGATGTCTTTCCTCTTTGGCATTGTGTTAACACACACCTGAATGCTCCAGACCAGCAAACTGCTAAAATGTCGGCTTTTATAGAGGTGGTCACACTTGCTGATGATCAATTAATCCAGGGCATTTGATTAGCAGCACCTGTCTGCTACTAAGCATCTTAATTCCTATGGAAGCAGTAAGGGTGTACTTAGTTTTTCACACATGGCTTCTCCATGTTTGCTTTATTTTTGTTAAATAAATCATGACACGGTGTAATATGTCATGTGTACACACACACACACACACACACACACACACACACACACACACGGTGTAATATGTCATGTGTTGTTGTTCATCTGAGGTTGTATTTACCTAATTTTAGACCTGCTAAGGATGATTGTTATTATGTCCTGATATGTAAAACCATGGAACTCAGAGGGTGTACTTTCTTTTTCACGTGTGTGTGTGTGTGTGTGTGTGTGTGTGTGTGTGTGTGTGTGTGTGTGTGTGTGTGTGTGTGTGTGTGTGTGTGTGTGTGTGTGTGTGTGTGTGTGTATATACATATAACACATAATACCAATGTATTACTGACAGGTAGGGGTATTGGCAAGCTTGATCTTTATTAAGAGCAGCATCCTTAACCCCCCCTCCCCCCCCCCCCCCCCCCCCCCACCGTCACAATGTCCATAGCCCACTGGGGAGGGACCTGTCAGGGGCAATAGGAGTTATAGGGAGCGGTTATATGGGGCAATTGGAGGAGTTATAGGGAGCGGGGATATGGGGTAATCGAGGGGTTATAGGGAGTGGATATATGGGGTAATCGGAGGGGTTATAGGGAGCGGTTATAAGGGGTAATCGGAGGAGAAAAAGGGAGGTGTTATATGGGGTAATCGGAGGGGTTATAGGGAGCGGGCATATGGGGTAATTGGAGGGGTTATAGGGAGCGGTTATAAGGGGTAATCGGAGGAGTTATAGAGTGCGGTTATATGGGGTAATAGGAGTTATAGGGAGAGGTTATATGGGGTAATAGGAGGAGTTATAGGGAGAGGTTATATGGGGTAATAGGAGGAGTTACAGTATAGGGAGAGGTTATATGAGGTAATAGGAGGAGTTATATGGGGTAATAGGAGGAGTTATAGGGAGAGGTTATATGGGGTAATAGGAGTTATAGGGAGAGGTTTTATGGGGTAATAGGAGTTATAGGGAGAGGTTATATGGGGTAATAGGAGGAGTTATAGGGAGCGGTTATATTGGGTAATAGGAGGAGTTATAGGGAGCGGTTATATGGGGTAATAGGAGGAGTTATAGGAAGGGGGTATATGGGGTAATAGGAGGAGTTATGGGGAGATGTTATATGGGGTAATAGGAGGAGATATAGGGAGCAGTTATATGGGGGAATAGGAGGAGTTATAGGGAGCAGTTATATGGGGGAATAGGAGGAGTTATAGGGAGGGGTTACATGGGGTAATAGGAGGAGTTATAGGGAGAGGTTATATGGGGTAATCGGGGGAGTTATAGGGTGCGGTTATATGGGGTAATAGGAGGAGTTATAGGGAGGGGTTATAAGGGGTAAAAAGGAGGAGTTATAGGGAGGGGTTATAAGGGGTAATAGGAGGAGTTACAGGGAGAGGTTATATGGGGTAATAGGAGGAGTTATATGGAGGGGTTATATGCGGTAATAGGAGGAGTTATAGGAAGCGGTTATATGGGGTAATAGGAGGAGTTATAGGGAGGGAGTATATGGGGTAATAGGAGTTATAGGGAGGGGGTATATGGGGTAATAGGAGGAGTTATAGGGAGGGGCTATATGGGGTAATAGGAGGAGATATAAGGAGGGGTTATATGGGGTAATAGGAGGAGATATAGGGAGGGGTTATATGGGGTAATAGGAGGAGTTATAGGGAGGGGGTATATGGGGTAATAGGAGGAGATATAGGGAGGGGTTATATGGGGTAATAGGAGGAGTTATAGGTAGGGGGTATATGGGGTAATAGGAGGAGATATAGGGAGGGGTTATATGGGGTAATAGGAGGAGATATAGGGAGGGGTTATATGGGGTAATAGGAGGAGATATAGGGAGGGGTTATATGGGGTAATAGGAGGAGTTATAGGGAGGGGTTATATGGGGTAATAGGAGGAGTTATAGGGAGGGGGTATATGGGGTAATAGGAGGAGTTATAGGGAGGGAGTATATGGGGTAATAGGAGGAGATATAGGGAGGGGTTATATGGGGTAATAGGAGGAGTTATAGGGAGGGGTTATATGGGGTAATAGGAGGAGTTATAGGGAGGGGGTATATGGGGTAATAGGAGGAGTTATAGGGAGGGGGTATATGGGGTAATAGGAGGAGTTATAGGGGGGGTTATATGGGGTAATAGGAGGAGTTATAGGGAGGGGGTATATGGGGTAATAGGAGGAGTTATAGGGGGGGTTATATGGGGTAATAGGAGGAGTTATAGGGAGGGGGTATATGGGGTAATAGGAGGAGTTATAGGGAGGGGGTATATGGGGTAATAGGAGGAGTTATAGGGAGGGGGTATATGGGGTAATAGGAGGAGTTATAGGGAGCGGTTATATGGGGTAATAGGAGGAGTTATAGGGAGGGGTTATATGGGGTAATAGGAGGAGTTATAGGGAGGGGGTATATGGGGTAATAGGAGGAGTTATAGGGAGGGGGTATATGGGGTAATAGGAGGAGTTATAGGGAGCGGTTATATGGGGTAATAGGAGGAGTTATAGGGAGGGGGTATATGGGGTAATAGGAGGAGTTATAGGGAGGGGGTATATGGGGTAATAGGAGGAGTTATAGGGAGCGGTTATATGGGGTAATAGGAGGAGTTATAGGGAGGGGGTATATGGGGTAATAGGAGGAGTTATAGGGAGGGGGTATATGGGGTAATAGGAGGAGTTATAGGGAGTCTGTCCCTCTCACCGCAGCTTGTCACAGTAACATAGGTCTCTTTTTAACCCTTTCCTATTCTGGTTCCTCCTGCAGCCGCTCTTTCTCCGTTCTCCATCACCCGTCGGATTGGACACCCATATCAGAACCGCACCCCCCCGAAGCGGAAGAAGCCCCGTACATCGTTCAGTCGCCTGCAGATCTGCGAGCTGGAGAAGAGGTTTCACCGGCAGAAATATCTGGCGTCTGCGGAAAGAGCGTCACTCGCAAAAACCTTGCGCATGAGCGATTCCCAGGTTAAGACATGGTTCCAGAACCGCCGGACCAAGTGGAGGTGAGAAGAGAGGGGGGTAGGACAGGAGAGAAGGAAAGGGGCGAGAGAGAAGGAGAGGAGAGAGGGTAGGGGCGGTGGCAGAGAAGGAGAAGGTAGGTGGGGGAGTGAGGATGGGGAGAAGGAGAATTGAGGTGGGGGAATAAGGTTGTGGGGAGGGGGAAGGGAAGTGGGGGAAGGGAATTGGGTGAGTGAGGTTGGGGGGCAGGGAGGTTGGGATGAAGGGGATGGGTGTGGGGAGTGAGGTTGGGATGAAGGGGAAGGGAAGTGGGGGAGTGAGGTTTGGATGAAGGGGAAGGGAGGTGGGAGTGAGGTTGGGGTGAAGGGGAAGGGAGGTGGGAGTGAGGTTGGGGTGAAGGGGAAGGGAGATGGGGGAGTGAGGTTGGGGTGTAGGGGAAGGGAGGTGGGAGAGTGAGGTTGGGGTGAAGGGAAAGGGAGATGGGGGAGTGAGGTTGGGGTGTAGGAAGGTTGGGATGAAGGGGAAGGGGGTGGGTTAGTCAGGTTGAGGTGAAGGGGAAGGGGGTTGGGGGAGTGATTTTGGGTGAAGAGGAAGGGAGTTGGGGGAGTGATTTTGGGTGAAGGGGAATGGAGGTGCGGGAGTGAGGTTGAGTGAAGGGGAAGGGAGGCGGGGGAGTGAGTTTGGGGTGAAGAGGGAGGGAGGTGGGGGAGTGAGGTCGGGGTGTCGGAAGGTTGGTCTGCAGGGGGCCATCTAATGTATGAGGTGTTAATTATCAGACACGGTGCTACTTATATGCTTCCTTAAGCAGGTGTGTTTTGGAGGTGGGTCTTAAATGTGGATAGAGAGTTGAAGAGCATTCCAGAGGTGTGGGGCAGTCAGTGAGAATGGTTTGAGGCGGGAGAGGACTTTAGATACAAAGGGGGTAGAGAGTCTGGATGGTGCATAGCGAGAAATTAGGGCTGAGATGTAAGGAGGGGCAGAGGGGTGTATAGCGAGAAATTAGGGCTGAGATGTAAAGAGGGGCAGAAGAGTGTAAAGCTTTAAAAGTGAGGAGGAGAATGGAGTGTGAGATGCGGGATTTGATTGGAAGCCAGGAGAGGGATTTCAGGAGGCGAGACGCTGAGACACATCTAGGAAAGAGTAGAGTGATTCTGGCAGCAGCGTTTAGGATAGATTGTAGGGGAGACAGGTGAGAGGTAGGAAGGCCGGACAGCAGGAGGTTGCAGTAATCAAGACGGGAGAGAATGAGGGCCTGAGTCAGAGTTTTAGCAGTCGAGCAACAGAGGAAAGGGCGTATCTTTGTTATATTGCGGAGGAAAAAGCGACAAGTTTTAGAAATGTTTTGAATGTGAGGGGCGAATGTGAGAGAGGAGTCGAGTGTGACCCCTAGGCAGAGTGCTTGGGCTACTGGGTGAATGATTGTAGTTCCAACAGTAATGTGAAAGGAGGTAGTAGGGCCAGGTTTGGGAGGAAGTATGAGGAGCTCTGTTTTAGCCATGTTGAGTTTCAGTCGGCGGAGGGCCATCCAGGATGATATAGCAGAGAGACATTCAGAAACTTTGGTCTGTACAGCAGGTGTAAGGTCGGGTGTTGAAAAGTATATTTGTGTCTCGTCAGCATAGAGGTGATAATTAAACCCAAAAGATGTTATTAGGTCACCTAGAGAGAGTGTGTACAGAGAAAAGAGAAGAGGTCACAGTGTGTGTGCCAGGCTGTGTGTGTGTGCCAGGCTGTGTGTGTGTGTGCCAGGCTGTGTGTGTGTGCCAGTCTGTGTGTGTGCCAGGCTGTGTGTGTGCCAGGCTGTGTGTGTGCCAGGCTGTGTGTGTGTGTGTGCCAGTCTGTGTGTGTGTGTGCCAGTCTGTGTGTGTATATGTATGTGTGCGTGTGCGTGTGCCAGGCTGTGTGTGTGTGTGTGCCAGGCTGTGTGTGTGTGTGCCAGGCTGTGTGTGTGTGCCAGGCTGTGTGTGTGTGCCAGGCTGTCTGTGTGTGTGCCAGGCTGTGTGTGTGTGCCAGGCTGTGTGTGTGTGTGCCAGGCTGTGTCTGTGCCAGGCTGTGTGTGTGTGCCAGGCTGTGTGTGTGTGTGCCAGGCTGTGTGTGTGTGCCAGGCTTTGTGTGTGTGTGCCAGGCTTTGTGTGTGTGTGTGCCAGGCTGTGTGTGTGTGCCAGGCTGTGTGTGTGCCAGGCTGTGTGTGTGTGTGTGTATATGTATGTGTGCGTGTGCCAGGCTGTGTGTGTGTGTGCGCCAGGCTGTGTGTGTGTGTGCCAGGCTTTGTGTGTGTGTGTGCCAGGCTGTGTGTGTGTGCCAGGCTGTGTGTGTGCCAGGCTGTGTGTGTGTGTGTGTGTCAGTCTGTGTGTGTGCCAGTCTGTGTGTGTGCCAGGCTGTGTGTGTGCCAGGCTGTGTGTGTGTGTGCCAGGCTGTGTGTGTGTGTCAGTCTGTGTGTCTGTGTGTGTGTGTGTGCGCCAGGCTGTGTGTGTGCTAGTCTGTGTGTGTGTGTGTGTGTGTGTGTGTGTGTGCCAGGCTGTGTGTGTGCCAGGCTGTGTGTGTGTGCCAGGCTATGTGTGTGTGTATATGTATGTGTGCGTGTGCGTGTGCGTGTGCCAGGCTGTGTGTGTGTGCCAGGCTGTGTGTGTGTGCCAGGCTGTGTGTGTGTGCCAGGCTGTGTGTGTGTGGGGAACTGTGTAACTGGGAGACTGGGTCACTGGGAGACTGTCACTAGGAGACTGTGTCACTGGGAGACTGTATCACTGGGAGACTGTATCACTGGGAGACTGTGTCACTGGGAGACTGTGTCACTGGGAGACTGTGTCACTGGTAGACTGTATCACTGGGAGACTGTGTCACTGGGAGACTGTGTCACTGGGAGACTGTGTCACTGGGAGACTGTGTCACTGGGACACTGTGTCACTGGGACACTGTGTCACTGGGAGACTGTGTCACTGGGAGACTGTGTCACTGGGAGACTGTGTCACTGGGAGACTGTGTCACTGGGAGACTGTGTCACTGGGAGACTGTGTCACTGGGAGACTGTGTCACTGGGAGACTGTATCACTGGGAGACTGTATCACTGGGAGACTGTATCACTGGGAGACTGTATCACTGGGAGACTGTATCACTGGGAGACTGTATCACTGGGAGACTGTATCACTGGGAGACTGTGTCACTGGGAGACTGGGTCACTGGGAGACTGTGTCACTGGGAGACTGTATCACTGGGAGACTGTATCACTGGGAGACTGTATCACTGGGAGACTGTATCACTGGGAGACTGTATCACTGGGAGACTGTCACTAGGAGATGTCACTGGGAGACTGTGTCACTGGTAGACTGTGTCACTGGGAGACTGTCACTAGGAGACTGTCACTGGGAGACTGTCACTGGGAGACTGTGTCACTGGGAGACTGTGTCACTGGGAGACTGTATCACTGGTAGACTGTGTCACTGGTAGACTGTGTCACTGGGAGACTGTCACTAGGAGACTGTCACTGGGAGACTGTCACTGGGAGACTGTCACTAGGAGACTGTGTCACTGGGAGACTGTCACTGGGAGACTGTGTCACTAGGAGACTGTGTCACTGGGAGACTGTCACTGGGAGACTGTGTCACTGGGAGACTGTATCACTGGGAGACTGTATCACTGGGAGACTGTATCACTGGGAGACTGTGTCACTGGGAGACTGTGTCACTGGGAGACTGTATCACTGGGAGACTGTATCACTGGGAGACTGTGTCCCTGGAAGACTGTATCACTGGGAGACTGTGTCACTGGGAGACTGTATCACTGGGAGACTGTATCACTGGGAGACTGTATCACTGGGAGACTGTATCACTGGGAGACTGTGTCACTGGGAGACTGTGTCACTGGGAGACTGTATCACTGGGAGACTGTATCACTGGGAGACTGTATCACTGGGAGACTGTCACTAGGAGATGTCACTGGGAGACTGTGTCACTGGGAGACTGTGTCACTGGGAGACTGTCACTAGGAGACTGTCACTGGGAGACTGTCACTGGGAGACTGTGTCACTGGGAGACTGTGTCACTGGGAGACTGTGTCACTGGTAGACTGTGTCACTGGGAGACTGTCACTAGGAGACTGTCACTGGGAGACTGTCACTGGGAGACTGTCACTAGGAGACTGTGTCACTGGGAGACTGTCACTGGGAGACTGTCACTAGGAGACTGTGTCACTGGGAGACTGTCACTGGGAGACTGTGTCATTGTCACTGGGAGACTGTGTCACTGTCACTGGGGGACTGTGTCACTGGGAGACTGTGTCACTGGTAGACTGTGTCACTGGGAGACTGTCACTAGGAGACTGTCACTGGGAGACTGTCACTGGGAGACTGTCACTGGGAGACTGTATCACTGGGAGACTGTGTCACTGGGAGACTGTGTCACTGGGAGACTGTGTCACTGGGAGACTGTATCACTGTATCACTGGGAGACTGTATCACTGGGAGACTGTGTCACTGGGAGACTGTATCACTGGGAGACTGTATCACTGGGAGACTGTATCACTGGGAGACTGTATCACTGGGAGACTGTATCACTGGGAGACTGTATCACTGGGAGACTGTGTCACTGGGAGACTGTGTCACTGGGAGACTGTATCACTGTATCACTGGGAGACTGTATCACTGGGAGACTGTATCACTGGGAGACTGTATCACTGGGAGACTGTATCACTGGGAGACTGTATCACTGGGAGACTGTATCACTGGGAGACTGTGTCACTGGGAGACTGTATCACTGGGAGACTGTGTCACTGGGAGACTGTATCACTGGGAGACTGTGTCACTGGGAGACTGTAACACTGGGAGACTGTATCACTGGGAGACTGTATCACTGGGAGACTGTATCACTGGGAGACTGTATCACTGTGTCACTGGGAGACTGTGTCACTGGGAGACTGTATCACTGGGAGACTGTATCACTGGGAGACTAGGTCACTGGGAGACTGGGTCACTGGGAGACTGTGTCACTGGGAGACTGTGTCACTGGGAGACTGTATCACTGGGAGACTGTGTCACTGTGTCACTGGGAGACTGTGTCACTGGGAGACTGTATCACTGGGAGACTGTGTCACTGTGTCACTGGGAGACTGTGTCACTGGGAGACTGTATCACTGGGAGACTGTATCACTGGGAGACTGTGTCACTGGGAGACTGTATCACTGGGAGACTGTATCACTGGGAGACTGTGTCACTGGGAGACTGTATCACTGTGTCACTGGGACACTGTGTCACTGGGAGACTGTATCACTGGGAGACTGTATCACTGGGAGACTGTATCACTGGGAGACTGTGTCACTGGGAGACTGTATCACTGGGAGACTGTGTCACTGGGAGACTGTGTCACTGGGAGACTGTGTCACTGGGAGACTGTGTCACTGGGAGACTGTATCACTGGGAGACTGTATCACTGGGAGACTGTATCACTGTGTCACTGGGAGACTGTATCACTGGGAGACTGTATCACTGGGAGACTGTATCACTGTGAGACTGTATCACTGGGAGACTGTAAGCCTTTCACTGTCACTGTGAATGTGAGACTGGGAGACTGTGTCACTGGGAGACTGTGTCACTGGGAGACTGTGTCACTGTGTCACTGGGAGACTGTATCACTGGGAGACTGTGTCACTGGGAGACTGTATCACTGGGAGACTGTATCACTGGGAGACTGTGTCACTGGGAGACTGTGTCACTGGGAGACTGTGTCACTGGGAGACTGTGTCACTGGGAGACTGTATCACTGTGTCACTGGGAGACTGTGTCCCTGGGAGACTGTATCACTGGGAGACTGTGTCACTGGGAGACTGTGTCACTGGGAGACTGTGTCACTGGGAGACTGTATCACTGGGAGACTGTGTCACTGGGAGACTGTGTCACTGGGAGACTGTATCACTGGGAGACTGTGTCACTGGGAGACTGTGTCACTGGGAGACTGTGTCACTGGGAGACTGTGTCACTGGGAGACTGTATCACTGGGAGACTGTATCACTGTGTCCCTGGAAGACTGTATCACTGGGAGACTGTGTCACTGGGAGACTGTATCACTGGGAGACTGTATCACTGGGAGACTGTGTCACTGGGAGACTGTGTCACTGGGAGACTGTGTCACTGGGAGACTGTATCACTGGGAGACTGTATCACTGGGAGACTGTATCACTGGGAGACTGTGTCACTGGGAGACTGTGTCACTGGGAGACTGTATCACTGGGAGACTGTATCACTGGGAGACTGTATCACTGGGAGACTGTATCACTGGGAGACTGTAAGCCTTTCACTGTTACTGTGAGACTGTGAGACTGTATCACTGGGAGACTGTATCACTGGGAGACTGTGTCACTGGGAGACTGTATCACTGGGAGACTGTGTCACTGGGAGACTGTATCACTGTGTCACTGGGAGACTGTATCACTGTGTCCCTGGAAGACTGTATCACTGGGAGACTGTGTCACTGGGAGACTGTGTCACTGGGAGACTGTGTCACTGGGAGACTGTGTCACTGGGAGACTGTATCACTGGGAGACTGTATCACTGGGAGACTGTGTCACTGGGAGACTGTGTCACTGGGAGACTGTGTCACTGGGAGACTGTGTCACTGGGAGACTGTATCACTGGGAGACTGTGTCACTGGGACACTGTGTCACTGGGAGACTGTATCACTGGGAGACTGTGTCACTGGGAGACTGTAACACTGGGAGACTGTATCACTGGGAGACTGTATCACTGGGAGACTGTATCACTGTGTCACTGGGAGACTGTATCACTGTGTCACTGGGAGACTGTATCACTGGGAGACTGTGTCACTGGGAGACTGTGTCCCTGGAAGACTGTGTCACTGGGAGACTGTGTCACTGGGAGACTGTGTCACTGGGAGACTGTGTCACTGGGAGACTGTATCACTGGGAGACTGTGTCACTGGGAGACTGTGTCACTGGGAGACTGTGTCACTGGAAGACTGTATCACTGGGAGACTGTGTCCCTGGAAGACTGTATCACTGGGAGACTGTGTCACTGGGAGACTGTGTCACTGGGAGACTGTGTCACTGGGAGACTGTATCACTGGGAGACTGTGTCACTGGGAGACTGTGTCACTGGGAGACTGTGTCACTGGGAGACTGTGTCACTGGGAGACTGTGTCACTGGGAGACTGTATCACTGGGAGACTATGTCACTGGGAGACTGTGTCACTGGGAGACTGTATCACTGGGAGACTGTATCACTGGGAGACTGTATCACTGGGAGACTGTGTCACTGGGAGACTGTGTCACTGGGAGACTGTATCACTGGGAGACTGTATCACTGGGAGACTGTATCACTGGGAGACTGTATCACTGTGTCACTGGGAGACTGTATCACTGGGAGACTGTATCACTGGGAGACTGTATCACTGGGAGACTGTATCACTGGGAGACTGTATCACTGGGAGACTGTATCACTGGGAGACTGTATCACTGGGAGACTGTATCACTGGGAGACTGTATCACTGTGTCACTGGGAGACTGTATCACTGGGAGACTGTATCACTGGGAGACTGTGTCCCTGGAAGACTGTGTCCCTGGGATACTGTATCACTGGGTGGCTGTATAACTGGGAGACTGTATCACTGGGAGACTGTATCACTGGGAGACTGTGTCACTGGGATACTGTATCACTGGGTGGCTGTATAACTGGGAGACTGTATCACTGTGTCACTGGGAGACTGTGTCCCTGGAAGACTGTGTCACTGGGAGACTGTGTCACTGGGAGACTGTGTCACTGTATCACTGGGAGACTGTGTCACTGGGAGACTGTGTCACTGGGAGACTGTGTCACTGGGAGACTATGTCACTGGGAGACTGTGTCACTGGGAGACTGTGTCACTGGGAGACTGTATCACTGGGAGACTGTGTCACTGGGAGACTGTGTCACTGGGAGACTGTATCACTGGGAGACTGTATCACTGGGAGACTGTATCACTGGGAGACTGTATCACTGGGAGACTGTATCACTGGGAGACTGTATCACTGGGAGACTGTATCACTGGGAGACTGTATCACTGGGTGGCTGTATAACTGGGAGACTGTATCACTGTGTCACTGGGATACTGTGTCCCTGGAAGACTGTGTCACTGGGAGACTTTGTCACTGGGAGACTGTGTCACTGTATCACTGGGAGACTGTGTCACTGGGAGACTGTGTCACTGGGAGACTGTGTCACTGGGAGACTGTATCACTGGGAGACTGTGTCACTGGGAGACTGTATCACTGGGAGACTGTGTCACTGGGAGACTGTGTCACTGGGAGACTGTATCACTAGGAGACTGTATCACTGGGAGACTGTATCACTGGGAGACTGTATCACTGGGAGACTGTATCACTGGGAGACTGTATCACTGGGAGACTGTATCACTGGGAGACTGTGTCACTGGGAGACTGTGTCACTGGGAGACTGTGTCACTGGGAGACTGTATCACTGGGAGACTGTATCACTGGGAGACTGTATCACTGGGAGACTGTGTCACTGGGAGACTGTGTCACTGGGAGACTGTATCACTGGGAGACTGTATCACTGGGAGACTGTATCACTGGGAGACTGTGTCACTGGGAGACTGTGTCACTGGGAGACTGTATCACTGGGAGACTGTATCACTGGGAGACTGTATCACTGGGAGACTGTATCACTGTGTCACTGGGAGACTGTGTCACTGGGAGACTGTATCACTGGGAGACTGTATCACTGTGTCACTGTGAGACTGTGTCACTGGGAGACTGTATCACTGGGAGACTGTGTCACTGGGAGACTGTGTCACTGGGAGACTGTATCACTGGGAGACTGTATCACTGTGTCACTGGGAGACTGTGTCACTGGGAGACTGTATCACTGTATCACTGTATCACTGGGAGACTGTATCACTGGGAGACTGTATCACTGTGTCACTGGGAGACTGTATCACTGTGTCACTGGGAGACTGTATCACTGGGAGACTGTATCACTGTATCACTGTATCACTGGGAGACTGTATCACTGGGAGACTGTGTCACTGGGAGACTGTATCACTGTGTCACTGGGAGACTGTGTCACTGGGAGACTGTATCACTGTGTCACTGGGAGACTGTATCACTGGGAGACTGTATCACTGGGACTCTGTGTCACTGAGAGACTGTATCACTGGGAGACTGTATCACTGTGTCACTGGGAGACTGTATCACTGGGAGACTGTATCACTGGGAGACTGCGTCACTGGGAGACTGTATCACTGGGAGACTGTATCACTGGGAGACTGTATCACTGGGAGACTGTATCACTGTGTCACTGGGAGACTGTGTCACTGGGAGACTGTATCACTGTGTCACTGGGAGACTGTATCACTGGGAGACTGTATCACTGGGACTCTGTGTCACTGAGAGACTGTATCACTGGGAGACTGTATCACTGTGTCACTGGGAGACTGTATCACTGGGAGACTGTATCACTGGGAGACTGTGTCACTGGGAGACTGTATCACTGGGAGACTGTATCACTGTGTCACTGGGAGACTGTATCACTGGGAGACTGTGTCACTGGGAGACTGTGTCACTGGGAGACTGTATCACTGGGAGACTGTATCACTGGGAGACTGTATCACTGGGAGACTGTATCACTGGGAGACTGTATCACTGTGTCACTGGGAGACTGTGTCACTGGGAGACTGTATCACTGTGTCACTGGGAGACTGTATCACTGGGAGACTGTATCACTGTGTCACTGGGAGACTGTATCACTGGGAGACTGTATCACTGTGTCACTGGGAGACTGTATCACTGGGAGACTGTGTCACTGGGAGACTGTATCACTGTGTCACTGGGAGACTGTATCACTGGGAGACTGTATCACTGTGTCACTGGGAGACTGTATCACTGGGAGACTGTATCACTGTGTCACTGGGAGACTGTATCACTGGGAGACTGTGTCACTGGGAGACTGTATCACTGTGTCACTGGGAGACTGTATCACTGGGAGACTGTGTCACTGGGAGACTGTATCACTGTATCACTGGGAGACTGTGTCACTGGGAGACTGTGTCACTGGGAGACTGTATCACTGGGAGACTGTATCACTGGGAGACTGTATCACTGGGAGACTGTATCACTGGGAGACTGTATCACTGTGTCACTGGGAGACTGTGTCACTGGGAGACTGTATCACTGGGAGACTGTATCACTGGGAGACTGTATCACTGTGAGACTGTGTCGCTGGGAGACTGTATCACTGGGAGACTGTAAGCCTTTCACTGTCACTGTGAGACTGTGAGACTGTGAGACTGTGTCACTGGGAGACTGTATCACTGGGAGACTGTGTCACTGGGAGACTGTATCACTGGGAGACTGTGTCACTGTGAGACTGTGTCACTGTGAGACTGTGTCATTGGGAGACTGTATCACTGGGAGACTGTATCACTGTGAGACTGTATCACTGGGAGACTGTAAGCCTTTCACTGTTACTGTGAGACTGTGAGACTGTATCACTGGGAGACTGTAAGCCTTTCACTGTGAATGTGAGACTGTGAGACTGTGTCACTGGGAGACTGTGTCACTGTATCACTGAAAGACTGTATCACTGTGTCACTGGGAGACTGTGTCCCTGGGAGACTGTATCACTGGGAGACTGTGTCACTGGGAGACTGTGTCACTGGGAGACTGTGTCACTGGGAGACTGTATCACTGGGAGACTGTGTCACTGGGAGACTGTATCACTGGGAGACTGTATCACTGGGAGACTGTATCACTGGGAGACTGTATCACTGTGTCACTGGGAGACTGTGTCACTGGGAGACTGTATCACTGGGAGACTGTATCACTGTGTCACTGTGAGACTGTGTCACTGGGAGACTGTATCACTGGGAGACTGTGTCACTGGGAGACTGTGTCACTGGGAGACTGTATCACTGGGAGACTGTATCACTGTGTCACTGGGAGACTGTGTCACTGGGAGACTGTATCACTGTATCACTGTATCACTGGGAGACTGTATCACTGGGAGACTGTATCACTGTGTCACTGGGAGACTGTATCACTGTGTCACTGGGAGACTGTATCACTGGGAGACTGTATCACTGTATCACTGTATCACTGGGAGACTGTATCACTGGGAGACTGTGTCACTGGGAGACTGTATCACTGTGTCACTGGGAGACTGTGTCACTGGGAGACTGTATCACTGTGTCACTGGGAGACTGTATCACTGGGAGACTGTATCACTGGGACTCTGTGTCACTGAGAGACTGTATCACTGGGAGACTGTATCACTGTGTCACTGGGAGACTGTATCACTGGGAGACTGTATCACTGGGAGACTGCGTCACTGGGAGACTGTATCACTGGGAGACTGTATCACTGGGAGACTGTATCACTGGGAGACTGTATCACTGTGTCACTGGGAGACTGTGTCACTGGGAGACTGTATCACTGTGTCACTGGGAGACTGTATCACTGGGAGACTGTATCACTGGGACTCTGTGTCACTGAGAGACTGTATCACTGGGAGACTGTATCACTGTGTCACTGGGAGACTGTATCACTGGGAGACTGTATCACTGGGAGACTGTGTCACTGGGAGACTGTATCACTGGGAGACTGTATCACTGTGTCACTGGGAGACTGTATCACTGGGAGACTGTGTCACTGGGAGACTGTGTCACTGGGAGACTGTATCACTGGGAGACTGTATCACTGGGAGACTGTATCACTGGGAGACTGTATCACTGGGAGACTGTATCACTGTGTCACTGGGAGACTGTGTCACTGGGAGACTGTATCACTGTGTCACTGGGAGACTGTATCACTGGGAGACTGTATCACTGTGTCACTGGGAGACTGTATCACTGGGAGACTGTATCACTGTGTCACTGGGAGACTGTATCACTGGGAGACTGTGTCACTGGGAGACTGTATCACTGTGTCACTGGGAGACTGTATCACTGGGAGACTGTATCACTGTGTCACTGGGAGACTGTATCACTGGGAGACTGTATCACTGTGTCACTGGGAGACTGTATCACTGGGAGACTGTGTCACTGGGAGACTGTATCACTGTGTCACTGGGAGACTGTATCACTGGGAGACTGTGTCACTGGGAGACTGTATCACTGTATCACTGGGAGACTGTGTCACTGGGAGACTGTGTCACTGGGAGACTGTATCACTGGGAGACTGTATCACTGGGAGACTGTATCACTGGGAGACTGTATCACTGGGAGACTGTATCACTGTGTCACTGGGAGACTGTGTCACTGGGAGACTGTATCACTGGGAGACTGTATCACTGGGAGACTGTATCACTGTGAGACTGTGTCGCTGGGAGACTGTATCACTGGGAGACTGTAAGCCTTTCACTGTCACTGTGAGACTGTGAGACTGTGAGACTGTGTCACTGGGAGACTGTATCACTGGGAGACTGTGTCACTGGGAGACTGTATCACTGGGAGACTGTGTCACTGTGAGACTGTGTCACTGTGAGACTGTGTCATTGGGAGACTGTATCACTGGGAGACTGTATCACTGTGAGACTGTATCACTGGGAGACTGTAAGCCTTTCACTGTTACTGTGAGACTGTGAGACTGTATCACTGGGAGACTGTAAGCCTTTCACTGTGAATGTGAGACTGTGAGACTGTGTCACTGGGAGACTGTGTCACTGTATCACTGAAAGACTGTATCACTGTGTCACTGGGAGACTGTGTCCCTGGGAGACTGTATCACTGGGAGACTGTGTCACTGGGAGACTGTGTCACTGGGAGACTGTGTCACTGGGAGACTGTATCACTGGGAGACTGTGTCACTGGGAGACTGTGTCACTGGGAGACTGTGTCACTGGGATACTGTGTCACTGGGATACTGTGTCACTGGGAGACTGTGTCACTGGGAGACTGTGTCACTGGGAGACTGTGTCACTGGGTCACTGGGAGACTGTGTCACTGGGAGACTGTATCACTGTATCACTGTATCACTGGGAGACTGTATCACTGGGAGACTGTATCACTGTGTCACTGGGAGACTGTATCACTGTGTCACTGGGAGACTGTATCACTGGGAGACTGTATCACTGTATCACTGTATCACTGGGAGACTGTATCACTGGGAGACTGTGTCACTGGGAGACTGTATCACTGTGTCACTGGGAGACTGTGTCACTGGGAGACTGTATCACTGTGTCACTGGGAGACTGTATCACTGGGAGACTGTATCACTGGGACTCTGTGTCACTGAGAGACTGTATCACTGGGAGACTGTATCACTGTGTCACTGGGAGACTGTATCACTGGGAGACTGTATCACTGGGAGACTGCGTCACTGGGAGACTGTATCACTGGGAGACTGTATCACTGGGAGACTGTATCACTGGGAGACTGTATCACTGTGTCACTGGGAGACTGTGTCACTGGGAGACTGTATCACTGTGTCACTGGGAGACTGTATCACTGGGAGACTGTATCACTGGGACTCTGTGTCACTGAGAGACTGTATCACTGGGAGACTGTATCACTGTGTCACTGGGAGACTGTATCACTGGGAGACTGTATCACTGGGAGACTGTGTCACTGGGAGACTGTATCACTGGGAGACTGTATCACTGTGTCACTGGGAGACTGTATCACTGGGAGACTGTGTCACTGGGAGACTGTGTCACTGGGAGACTGTATCACTGGGAGACTGTATCACTGGGAGACTGTATCACTGGGAGACTGTATCACTGGGAGACTGTATCACTGTGTCACTGGGAGACTGTGTCACTGGGAGACTGTATCACTGTGTCACTGGGAGACTGTATCACTGGGAGACTGTATCACTGTGTCACTGGGAGACTGTATCACTGGGAGACTGTATCACTGTGTCACTGGGAGACTGTATCACTGGGAGACTGTGTCACTGGGAGACTGTATCACTGTGTCACTGGGAGACTGTATCACTGGGAGACTGTATCACTGTGTCACTGGGAGACTGTATCACTGGGAGACTGTATCACTGTGTCACTGGGAGACTGTATCACTGGGAGACTGTGTCACTGGGAGACTGTATCACTGTGTCACTGGGAGACTGTATCACTGGGAGACTGTGTCACTGGGAGACTGTATCACTGTATCACTGGGAGACTGTGTCACTGGGAGACTGTGTCACTGGGAGACTGTATCACTGGGAGACTGTATCACTGGGAGACTGTATCACTGGGAGACTGTATCACTGGGAGACTGTATCACTGTGTCACTGGGAGACTGTGTCACTGGGAGACTGTATCACTGGGAGACTGTATCACTGGGAGACTGTATCACTGTGAGACTGTGTCGCTGGGAGACTGTATCACTGGGAGACTGTAAGCCTTTCACTGTCACTGTGAGACTGTGAGACTGTGAGACTGTGTCACTGGGAGACTGTATCACTGGGAGACTGTGTCACTGGGAGACTGTATCACTGGGAGACTGTGTCACTGTGAGACTGTGTCACTGTGAGACTGTGTCATTGGGAGACTGTATCACTGGGAGACTGTATCACTGTGAGACTGTATCACTGGGAGACTGTAAGCCTTTCACTGTTACTGTGAGACTGTGAGACTGTATCACTGGGAGACTGTAAGCCTTTCACTGTGAATGTGAGACTGTGAGACTGTGTCACTGGGAGACTGTGTCACTGTATCACTGAAAGACTGTATCACTGTGTCACTGGGAGACTGTGTCCCTGGGAGACTGTATCACTGGGAGACTGTGTCACTGGGAGACTGTGTCACTGGGAGACTGTGTCACTGGGAGACTGTATCACTGGGAGACTGTGTCACTGGGAGACTGTGTCACTGGGAGACTGTGTCACTGGGATACTGTGTCACTGGGATACTGTGTCACTGGGAGACTGTGTCACTGGGAGACTGTGTCACTGGGAGACTGTGTCACTGGGAGACTGTGTCACTGTGTCACTGGGAGACTGTATCACTGGGAGACTGTATCACTGGGAGACTGTGTCACTGGGAGACTGTGTCACTGGGAGACTGTGTCACTGGGAGACTGTATCACTGGGAGACGGTATCACTGGGAGACTGTATCACTGGGAGACTGTGTCACTGGGAGACTGTGTCACTGGGAGACTGTGTCACTGGGAGACTGTGTCACTGGGAGACTGTGTCACTGGGAGACTGTATCACTGGGAGACTGTGTCACTGGGAGACTGTGTCACTGGGAGACTGTGTCACTGGGAGACTGTATCACTGGGAGACTGTGTCACTGGGAGACTGTGTCACTGGGAGACTGTGTCACTGGGAGACTGGGTCACTGGGAGACTGTATCACTGGGAGACTGTATCACTGGGAGACTGTGTCCCTGGGAGACTGTGTCACTGGGAGACTGTGTCACTGGGAGACTGTATCACTGGGAGACTGTATCACTGGGAGACTGTATCACTGGGAGACTGTATCACTGGGAGACTGTATCACTGTATCACTGTATCACTGGGAGACTGTGTCACTGGGAGACTGTATCACTGGGAGACTGTATCACTGGGAGACTGTATCACTGGGAGACTGTGTCACTGGGAGACTGTATCACTGGGAGACTGTGTCACTGGGAGACTGTGTCACTGGGAGACTGTGTCACTGGGAGACTGGGTCACTGGGAGACTGTGTCACTGGGAGACTGTGTCACTGGGAGACTGTGTCACTGGGAGACTGTGTCACTGGGAGACTGTGTCACTGGGAGACTGTGTCACTGGGAGACTGTATCACTGGGAGACTGTATCACTGGGAGACTGTGTCACTGGGAGACTGTGTCACTGGGAGACTGTATCACTGGGAGACTGTGTCACTGGGAGACTGTATCACTGGGAGACTGTATCACTGGGAGACTGTGTCACTGGGAGACTGTATCACTGGGAGACTGTGTCACTGGGAGACTGTATCACTGGGAGACTGTGTCACTGGGAGACTGTATCACTGGGAGACTGTATCACTGGGAGACTGTGTCACTGGGAGACTGTATCACTGGGTGGCTGTATCACTGGGAGACTGTATCACTGGGAGACTGTATCACTGGGAGACTGTATCACTGGGAGACTGTATCACTGGGTGGCTGTATAACTGGGAGACTGTATCACTGTGTCACTGGGAGACTGTGTCCCTGGAAGACTGTGTCACTGGGAGACTGTGTCACTGGGAGACTGTGTCACTGTATCACTGGGAGACTGTGTCACTGGGAGACTGTGTCACTGGGAGACTGTATCACTGGGAGACTGGGTCACTGGGAGACTGTGTCACTGGGAGACTGTGTCACTGGGAGACTGTATCACTGGGAGACTGTGTCACTGGGAGACTGTGTCACTGGGAGACTGTATCACTGGGAGACTGTGTCACTGGGAGACTGTGTCACTGGGAGACTGTATCACTGGGAGACTGTGTCACTGGGAGACTGTGTCACTGGGAGACTGTATCACTGTGTCACTGGGACACTGTGTCACTGGGAGACTGTATCACTGGGAGACTGTATCACTGGGAGACTGTATCACTGGGAGACTGTGTCACTGGGAGACTGTGTCACTGGGAGACTGTGTCACTGGGAGACTGTGTCACTGGGAGACTGTATCACTGGGAGACTGTATCACTGGGAGACTGTATCACTGGGAGACTGTATCACTGGGAGACTGTGTCACTGGGAGACTGTATCACTGGAAGACTGTATCACTGGGAGACTGTATCACTGGGAGACTGTGTCACTGGGAGACTGTGTCACTGGGAGACTGTCTCACTGGGAGACTGTATCACTGGGAGACTGTATCACTGGGAGACTGTATCACTGGGAGACTGTATCACTGGGAGACTGTATCACTGTGTCACTGGGAGACTGTATCACTGGGAGACTGTATCACTGGGAGACTGTATCACTGTGTCACTGGGAGACTGTATCACTGGGAGACTGTATCACTGGGAGACTGTATCACTGGGAGACTGTATCACTGTGTCACTGGGAGACTGTATCACTGGGAGACTGTATCACTGGGAGACTGTATCACTGTGTCACTGGGAGACTGTATCACTGGGAGACTGTGTCACTGGGAGACTGTGTCACTGGGAGACTGTGTCACTGGGAGACTGTAATACTGGGAGACTGTATCACTGGGAGACTGTATCACTGGGTGGCTGTATAACTGGGAGACTGTATCACTGTGTCACTGGGAGACTGTGTCCCTGGAAGACTGTGTCACTGGGAGACTGTGTCACTGGGAGACTGTGTCACTGTATCACTGGGAGTCTGTGTCACTGGGAGACTGTGTCACTGGGAGACTGTATCACTGGGAGACTGTATCACTGGGAGACTGTATCACTGGGAGACTGTATCACTGGGAGACTGTATCACTGGGAGACTGTATCACTGGGAGACTGTATCACTGGGAGACTGTATCACTGCGTCACTGGGAGACTGTGTCACTGGGAGACTGTATCACTGTGTCACTGGGAGACTGTATCACTGGGAGACTGTATCACTGTGTCACTGGGAGACTGTATCACTGTGTCACTGGGAGACTGTATCACTGGTAGACTGTATCACTGGGAGACTGTATCACTGGGAAACTGTGTCACTGGGAGACTGTATCACTGGGAGACTGTATCACTGGGAGACTGTGTCACTGGGAGACTGTATCACTGGGAGACTGTAACACTGGGAGACTGTATCACTGGGAGACTGTATCACTGCGTCACTGGGAGACTGTATCACTGGGAGACTGTGTCACTGGGAGACTGTATCACTGGGAGACTGTATCACTGCGTCACTGGGAGACTGTATCACTGGGAGACTGTGTCACTGGGAGACTGTAAGCCTTTCACTGTCACTGTGAGACTGTGTCACTGGGAGACTGTATCACTGGGAGACTGTATCACTGGGAGACTGTATCACTGGGAGACTGTATCACTGGGAGACTGTGTCACTGGGAGACTGTATCACTGGGAGACTGTGTCACTGGGAGACTGTGTCACTGGGAGACTGTGTCACTGGGAGACTGTGTCACTGGGAGACTGTATCACTGGGAGACTGTAACACTGGGAGACTGTATCACTGGGAGACTGTATCACTGGGAGACTGTATCACTGGGAGACTGTATCACTGGGAGACTGTATCACTGCGTCACTGGGAGACTGTATCACTGGGAGACTGTATCACTGGGAGACTGTATCACTGGGAGACTGTATCACTGCGTCACTGGGAGACTGTATCACTGGGAGACTGTATCACTGTGTCACTGGGAGACTGTATCACTGGGAGACTGTATCACTGGGAGACTGTATCACTGGGAGACTGTATCACTGGGAGACTGTATCACTGGGAGACTGTATCACTGCGTCACTGGGAGACTGTATCACTGGGAGACTGTATCACTGTGTCACTGGGAGACTGTATCACTGGGAGACTGTATCACTGGGAGACTGTATCACTGGGAGACTGTATCACTGGGAGACTGTATCACTGCGTCACTGGGAGACTGTATCACTGGGAGACTGTATCACTGTGTCACTGGGAGACTGTATCACTGTGTCACTGGGAGACTGTATCACTGGTAGACTGTATCACTGGGAGACTGTATCACTGGGAAACTGTGTCACTGGGAGACTGTATCACTGGGAGACTGTATCACTGGGAGACTGTGTCACTGGGAGACTGTGTCACTGGGAGACTGTGTCACTGGGAGACTGTGTCACTGGGAGACTGTGTCACTGGGAGACTGTGTCACTGGGAGACTGTAAGCCTTTCACTGTCACTGTGAGACTGTGTCACTGGGAGACTGTATCACTGTGTCACTGGGAGACTGTGTCACTGGGAGACTGTATCACTGTGTCACTGGGAGACTGTATCACTGGGAGACTGTATCACTGGGAGACTGTATCACTGGGAGACTGTATCACTGGGAGACTGTATCACTGGGAGACTGTATCACTGCGTCACTGGGAGACTGTATCACTGGGAGACTGTATCACTGTGTCACTGGGAGACTGTATCACTGTGTCACTGGGAGACTGTATCACTGGTAGACTGTATCACTGGGAGACTGTATCACTGGGAAACTGTGTCACTGGGAGACTGTATCACTGGGAGACTGTATCACTGGGAGACTGTGTCACTGGGAGACTGTATCACTGGGAGACTGTATCACTGGGAGACTGTGTCACTGGGAGACTGTGTCACTGGGAGACTGTGTCACTGGGAGACTGTGTCACTGGGAGACTGTATCACTGGGAGACTGTGTCACTGGGAGACTGTGTCACTGGGAGACTGTGTCACTGGGAGACTGTGTCACTGGGAGACTGTGTCACTGGGAGACTGTAAGCCTTTCACTGTCACTGTGAGACTGTGTCACTGGGAGACTGTATCACTGTGTCACTGGGAGACTGTATCACTGGGAGACTGTATCACTGGGAGACTGTATCACTGGGAGACTGTATCACTGGGAGACTGTGTCACTGGGAGACTGTGTCACTGGGAGACTGTGTCACTGGGAGACTGTGTCACTGGGAGACTGTATCACTGGGAGACTGTGTCACTGTGAGACTGTATCACTGGGAGACTGTATCACTGGGAGACTGTATCACTGGGAGACTGTATCACTGGGAGACTGTATCACTGGGAGACTGTATCACTGGGAGACTGTGTCACTGGGAGACTGTGTCACTGGGAGACTGTATCACTGGGAGACTGTGTCACTGGGAGACTGTATCACTGTGTCACTGGGAGACTGTATCACTGGGAGACTGTATCACTGGGAGACTGTATCACTGTGTCACTGGGAGACTGTGTCCCTGGGAGACTGTATCACTGGGAGACTGTGTCACTGGGAGACTGTGTCACTGGGAGACTGTGTCACTGGGAGACTGTATCACTGGGAGACTGTATCACTGTGTCACTGGGAGACTGTATCACTGGGAGACTGTATCACTGGGAGACTGTATCACTGGGAGACTGTATCACTGGGAGACTGTGTCACTGGGAGACTGTATCACTGGGAGACTGTGTCACTGGGAGACTGTGTCACTGTGTCACTGGGAGACTGTATCACTGGAAGACTGTATCACTGGGAGACTGTGTCACTGGGAGACTGTATCACTGGGAGACTGTATCACTGGGAGACTGTGTCACTGGGAGACTGTGTCACTGGGAGACTGTGTCACTGGGAGACTGTATCACTGGGAGACTGTATCACTGGGAGACTGTATCACTGGGAGACTGTATCACTGGGAGACTGTGTCACTGGGAGACTGTGTCACTGGGAGACTGTGTCACTAGGAGACTGTGTCACTGTGTCACTGGGAGACTGTATCACTGTGTCACTGGGAGACTGTATCACTGTGTCCCTGGAAGACTGTATCACTGGGAGACTGTGTCACTGGGAGACTGTATCACTGGGAGACTGTATCACTGGGAGACTGTGTCACTGGGAGACTGTGTCACTGGGAGACTGTGTCACTGGGAGACTGTATCACTGGGAGACTGTGTCACTGGGAGACTGTATCACTGGGAGACTGTGTCACTGGGAGACTGTGTCACTGGGAGACTGTATCACTGGGAGACTGTGTCACTGGGAGACTGTATCACTGGGAGACTGTATCACTGTGTCACTGGGAGACTGTATCACTGTGTCACTGGGAGACTGTATCACTGTGTCCCTGGAAGACTGTATCACTGGGAGACTGTGTCACTGGGAGACTGTATCACTGGGAGACTGTATCACTGGGAGACTGTGTCACTGGGAGACTGTGTCACTGGGAGACTGTGTCACTGGGAGACTGTATCACTGGGAGACTGTATCACTGGGAGACTGTATCACTGGGAGACTGTATCACTGGGAGACTGTATCACTGGGAGACTGTATCACTGGGAGACTGTAAGCCTTTCACTGTGAATGTGAGACTGTGAGACTGTGTCACTGGGAGACTGTGTCACTGTGTCACTGAGAGACTGTATCACTGTGTCACTGGGAGACTGTGTCCCTGGGAGACTGTATCACTGGGAGACTGTATCACTGTGTCACTGGGAGACTGTGTCACTGTGTCACTGAGAGACTGTGTCACTGGGAGACTGTGTCACTGGGAGACTGTATCACTGGGAGACTGTGTCACTGGGAGACTGTGTCACTGGGAGACTGTGTCACTGGGAGACTGTGTCACTGGGAGACTGTGTCACTGGGAGACTGTGTCACTGGGAGACTGTATCACTGGGAGACTGTATCACTGGGAGACTGTATCACTGGGAGACTGTATCACTGGGAGACTGTGTCACTGGGAGACTGTATCACTGGGAGACTGTATCACTGTGTCACTGGGAGACTGTATCACTGTGTCACTGGGAGACTGTATCACTGTGTCCCTGGAAGACTGTATCACTGGGAGACTGTGTCACTGGGAGACTGTATCACTGGGAGACTGTATCACTGGGAGACTGTGTCACTGGGAGACTGTGTCACTGGGAGACTGTGTCACTGGGAGACTGTATCACTGGGAGACTGTGTCACTGGGAGACTGTATCACTGGGAGACTGTGTCACTGGGAGACTGTGTCACTGGGAGACTGTATCACTGGGAGACTGTGTCACTGGGAGACTGTATCACTGGGAGACTGTATCACTGTGTCACTGGGAGACTGTATCACTGTGTCACTGGGAGACTGTATCACTGTGTCCCTGGAAGACTGTATCACTGGGAGACTGTGTCACTGGGAGACTGTATCACTGGGAGACTGTATCACTGGGAGACTGTGTCACTGGGAGACTGTGTCACTGGGAGACTGTGTCACTGGGAGACTGTATCACTGGGAGACTGTATCACTGGGAGACTGTATCACTGGGAGACTGTATCACTGGGAGACTGTATCACTGGGAGACTGTATCACTGGGAGACTGTAAGCCTTTCACTGTGAATGTGAGACTGTGAGACTGTGTCACTGGGAGACTGTGTCACTGTGTCACTGAGAGACTGTATCACTGTGTCACTGGGAGACTGTGTCCCTGGGAGACTGTATCACTGGGAGACTGTATCACTGTGTCACTGGGAGACTGTGTCACTGTGTCACTGAGAGACTGTGTCACTGGGAGACTGTGTCACTGGGAGACTGTATCACTGGGAGACTGTGTCACTGGGAGACTGTGTCACTGGGAGACTGTGTCACTGGGAGACTGTGTCACTGGGAGACTGTGTCACTAGGAGACTGTGTCACTGGGAGACTGTATCACTGGGAGACTGTATCACTGGGAGACTGTGTCACTGGGAGACTGTGTCACTGGGAGACTGTGTCACTGGGAGACTGTATCACTGGGAGACTGTATCACTGGGAGACTGTGTCACTGGGAGACTGTGTCACTGGGAGACTGTGTCACTGGGAGACTGTGTCACTGGGAGACTGTATCACTGGGAGACTGTATCACTGGGAGACTGTATCACTGGGAGACTGTGTCACTGGGAGACTGTGTCACTGGGAGACTGTATCACTGGGAGACTGTGTCACTGGGAGACTGTGTCACTGGGAGACTGTGTCCCTGGGAGACTGTGTCACTGGGAGACTGGGTCACTGGGAGACTGTGTCACTGGGAGACTGTATCACTGTGTCACTGGGAGACTGTATCACTGTGTCACTGGGAGACTGTATCACTGTGTCCCTGGAAGACTGTATCACTGGGAGACTGTGTCACTGGGAGACTGTATCACTGGGAGACTGTATCACTGGGAGACTGTGTCACTGGGAGACTGTGTCACTGGGAGACTGTGTCACTGGGAGACTGTATCACTGGGAGACTGTATCACTGGGAGACTGTATCACTGGGAGACTGTATCACTGGGAGACTGTATCACTGGGAGACTGTATCACTGGGAGACTGTAAGCCTTTCACTGTGAATGTGAGACTGTGAGACTGTGTCACTGGGAGACTGTGTCACTGTGTCACTGAGAGACTGTATCACTGTGTCACTGGGAGACTGTGTCCCTGGGAGACTGTATCACTGGGAGACTGTATCACTGTGTCACTGGGAGACTGTGTCACTGTGTCACTGGGAGACTGTGTCACTGGGAGACTGTGTCACTGGGAGACTGTGTCACTGGGAGACTGTGTCACTGGGAGACTGTGTCACTGGGAGACTGTAACACTGGGAGACTGTATCACTGGGAAACTGTATCACTGGGAGACTGTATCACTGGGAGACTGTGTCACTGGGAGACTGTGTCACTGGGAGACTGTATCACTGGGAGACTGTATCACTGTGTCACTGGGAGACTGTATCACTGTGTCACTGGAAGACTGTATCACTGGGAGACTGTGTCACTGGGAGACTGTGTCACTGGGAGACTGTGTCACTGGGAGACTGTGTCA
This sequence comes from Ascaphus truei, assembly GCF_040206685.1. NCBI lineage: Eukaryota > Metazoa > Chordata > Amphibia > Anura > Ascaphidae > Ascaphus > Ascaphus truei. The sequence goes on along the minus strand of NW_027457187.1, from coordinate 33,289 downwards.
CTGGAAGACTGTATCACTGGGAGACTGTGTCACTGGGAGACTGTGTCACTGGGAGACTGTATCACTGGGAGACTGTATCACTGGGAGACTGTATCACTGGGAGACTGTATCACTGGGAGACTGTATCACTGGGAGACTGTGTCACTGGGAGACTGTGTCACTGGGAGACTGTGTCACTGGGAGACTGTGTCACTGGGAGACTGTGTCACTGGGAGACTGTAACACTGGGAGACTGTATCACTGGGAGACTGTATCACTGGGAAACTGTGTCACTGGGAGACTGTATCACTGGGAGACTGTGTCACTGGGAGACTGTATCACTGGGAGACTGTATCACTGGGAGACTGTATCACTGTGTCACTGGGAGACTGTATCACTGTGTCACTGGAAGACTGTATCACTGGGAGACTGTGTCACTGGGAGACTGTGTCCCTGGAAGACTGTGTCACTGGGAGACTGTATCACTGGGAGACTGTATCACTGGGAGACTGTATCACTGGGAGACTGTATCACTGGGAGACTGTGTCACTGGGAGACTGTGTCACTGGGAGACTGTGTCACTGGGAGACTGTGTCACTGGGAGACTGTGTCCCTGGAAGACTGTGTCACTGGGAGACTGTATCACTGGGAGACTGTATCACTGGGAGACTGTATCACTGGGAGACTGTGTCACTGGGAGACTGTGTCACTGGGAGACTGTGTCACTGGGAGACTGTATCACTGGGAGACTGTGTCACTGGGAGACTGTGTCACTGGGAGACTGTGTCACTGGGAGACGGTGTCACTGGGAGACTGTGTCACTGGGAGACTGTAACACTGGGAGACTGTATCACTGGGAGACTGTATCACTGGGAAACTGTGTCACTGGGAGACTGTATCACTGGGAGACTGTGTCACTGGGAGACTGTATCACTGGGAGACTGTATCACTGGGAGACTGTATCACTGTGTCACTGGGAGACTGTATCACTGTGTCACTGGAAGACTGTATCACTGGGAGACTGTGTCACTGGGAGACTGTATCACTGGGAGACTGTATCACTGGGAGACTGTATCACTGGGAGACTGTGTCACTGGGAGACTGTATCACTGGGAGACTGTGTCACTGGGAGACTGTGTCACTGGGAGACTGTATCACTGGGAGACTGTATCACTGGGAGACTGTGTCACTGGGAGACTGTGTCACTGGGAGACTGTATCACTGGGAGACTGTGTCACTGGGAGACTGTGTCACTGGGAGACTGTATCACTGGGAGACTGTATCACTGGGAGACTGTATCACTGGGAGACTGTATCACTGGGAGACTGTGTCACTGGGAGACTGTATCACTGGGAGACTGTGTCACTGGGAGACTGTGTCACTGGGAGACTGTATCACTGGGAGACTGTGTCACTGGGAGACTGTGTCACTGGGAGACTGTATCACTGGGAGACTGTGTCACTGGGAGACTGTGTCACTGGGAGACTGTGTCACTGGGAGACTGTATCACTGGGAGACTGTATCACTGGGAGACTGTGTCACTGGGAGACTGTATCACTGGGAGACTGTATCACTGGGAGACTGTGTCACTGGGAGACTGTATCACTGGGAGACTGTATCACTGGGAGACTGTATCACTGGGAGACTGTGTCACTGGGAGACTGTGTCACTGGGAGACTGTGTCACTGGGAGACTGTATCACTGGGAGACTGTATCACTGGGAGACTGTGTCACTGGGAGACTGTATCACTGGGAGACTGTGTCACTGGGAGACTGTATCACTGGGAGACTGTATCACTGTGTCACTGGGAGACTGTATCACTGTGTCACTGGGAGACTGTATCACTGGGAGACTGTGTCACTGGGAGACTGTGTCCCTGGAAGACTGTGTCACTGGGAGACTGTGTCACTGGGAGACTGTGTCACTGGGAGACTGTGTCACTGGGAGACTGTATCACTGGGAGACTGTGTCACTGGGAGACTGTGTCACTGGGAGACTGTGTCACTGGAAGACTGTATCACTGGGAGACTGTGTCCCTGGAAGACTGTATCACTGGGAGACTGTGTCACTGGGAGACTGTGTCACTGGGAGACTGTGTCACTGGGAGACTGTATCACTGGGAGACTGTGTCACTGGGAGACTGTGTCACTGGGAGACTGTGTCACTGGGAGACTGTGTCACTGGGAGACTGTGTCACTGGGAGACTGTATCACTGGGAGACTGTATCACTGGGAGACTGTATCACTGGGAGACTGTATCACTGGGAGACTGTATCACTGGGAGACTGTATCACTGGGAGACTGTATCACTGTGTCACTGGGAGACTGTATCACTGGGAGACTGTATCACTGGGAGACTGTATCACTGTGTCACTGGGAGACTGTATCACTGGGAGACTGTATCACTGGGAGACTGTATCACTGTGTCACTGGGAGACTGTATCACTGGGAGACTGTGTCACTGGGAGACTGTGTCCCTGGAAGACTGTGTCCCTGGAAGACTGTATCACTGGGAGACTGTGTCACTGGGATACTGTATCACTGGGTGGCTGTATAACTGGGAGACTGTATCACTGTGTCACTGGGAGACTGTGTCACTGGGAGACTGTGTCACTGTATCACTGGGAGACTGTGTCACTGGGAGACTGTGTCACTGGGAGACTGTGTCACTGGGAGACTGTGTCACTGGGAGACTGTGTCACTGGGAGACTGTGTCACTGGGAGACTGTATCACTGGGAGACTGTGTCACTGGGAGACTGTGTCACTGGGAGACTGTATCACTGGGAGACTGTATCACTGGGAGACTGTATCACTGGGAGACTGTGTCACTGGGAGACTGTGTCACTGGGAGACTGTGTCACTGGGAGACTGTATCACTGGGAGACTGTATCACTGGGAGACTGTATCACTGGGAGACTGTATCACTGGGAGACTGTATCACTGGGAGACTGTATCACTGGGTGGCTGTATAACTGGGAGACTGTGTCACTGGGATACTGTGTCCCTGGAAGACTGTGTCACTGGGAGACTTTGTCACTGGGAGACTGTATCACTGGGAGACTGTGTCACTGGGAGACTGTGTCACTGGGAGACTGTGTCACTGGGAGACTGTATCACTGGGAGACTGTGTCACTGGGAGACTGTATCACTGGGAGACTGTGTCACTGGGAGACTGTGTCACTGGGAGACTGTATCACTAGGAGACTGTATCACTGGGAGACTGTATCACTGGGAGACTGTATCACTGGGAGACTGTATCACTGGGAGACTGTATCACTGGGAGACTGTATCACTGGGAGACTGTATCACTGGGAGACTGTATCACTGGGAGACTGTGTCACTGGGAGACTGTATCACTGGGAGACTGTATCACTGGGAGACTGTATCACTGGGAGACTGTATCACTGTGTCACTGTGAGACTGTGTCACTGGGAGACTGTATCACTGGGAGACTGTGTCACTGGGAGACTGTGTCACTGGGAGACTGTATCACTGGAGACTGTATCACTGTGTCACTGGGAGACTGTGTCACTGGGAGACTGTATCACTGTGTCACTGGGAGACTGTATCACTGGGAGACTGTATCACTGTATCACTGGGAGACTGTATCACTGGGAGACTGTATCACTGTGTCACTGGGAGACTGTGTCACTGTGAGACTGTGTCACTGTGAGACTGTGTCATTGGGAGACTGTAAGCCTTTCACTGTTACTGTGAGACTGTGAGACTGTGTCACTGGGAGACTGAGAGACTTTCACTGTGTCACTGGGAGACTGTATCACTGGGAGACTGTGTCACTGTATCACTGAAAGACTGTATCACTGTGTCACTGGGAGACTGTGTCCCTGGGAGACTGTATCACTGGGAGACTGTGTCACTGGGAGACTGTGTCACTGGGAGACTGTGTCACTGGGAGACTGTATCACTGGGAGACTGTATCACGGGGAGACTGTGTCACTGGGAGACTGTGTCACTGGGAGACTGTGTCACTGGGAGACTGTGTCACTGGGAGACTGTGTCACTGGGAGACTGTATCACTGGGAGACGGTATCACTGGGAGACTGTATCACTGGGAGACTGTGTCACTGGGAGACTGTGTCACTGGGAGACTGTGTCACTGGGAGACTGTGTCACTGGGAGACTGTGTCACTGGGAGACTGTATCACTGTGTCACTGGGAGACTGTATCACTGGGAGACTGTATCACTGGGAGACTGTATCACTGTGTCACTGGGAGACTGTATCACTGTATCACTGTATCACTGGGAGACTGTGTCACTGGGAGACTGTATCACTGGGAGACTGTGTCACTGGGAGACTGTGTCACTGGGAGACTGTATCACTGGGAGACTGTATCACTGGGAGACTGTATCACTGGGAGACTGTGTCACTGGGAGACTGTATCACTGGGAGACTGTGTCACTGGGAGACTGTGTCACTGGGAGACTGTGTCACTGGAAGACTGTATCACTGGGAGACTGTGTCCCTGGAAGACTGTATCACTGGGAGACTGTGTCACTGGGAGACTGTATCACTGGGAGACTGTGTCACTGGGAGACTGTATCACTGGGAGACTGTATCACTGGGAGACTGTGTCACTGGGAGACTGTGTCACTGGGAGACTGTATCACTGGGAGACTGTGTCACTGGGAGACTGTATCACTGGGAGACTGTATCACTGGGAGACTGTGTCACTGGGAGACTGTATCACTGGGAGACTGTGTCACTGGGAGACTGTATCACTGGGAGACTGTGTCACTGGGAGACTGTATCACTGGGAGACTGTATCACTGGGAGACTGTGTCACTGGGAGACTGTATCACTGGGTGGCTGTATCACTGGGAGACTGTATCACTGCGTGACTGGGAGACTGTATCACTGGGAGACTGTATCACTGGGAGACTGTATCACTGGGAGACTGTATCACTGGGTGGCTGTATAACTGGGAGACTGTATCACTGTGTCACTGGGAGACTGTGTCCCTGGAAGACTGTGTCACTGGGAGACTGTGTCACTGGGAGACTGTGTCACTGTATCACTGGGAGACTGTGTCACTGGGAGACTGTGTCACTGGGAGACTGTATCACTGGGAGACTGTGTCACTGGGAGACTGTGTCACTGGGAGACTGTGTCACTGGGAGACTGTATCACTGGGAGACTGTATCACTGGGAGACTGTGTCACTGGGAGACTGTGTCACTGGGAGACTGTATCACTGGGAGACTGTATCACTGGGAGACTGTATCACTGGGAGACTGTATCACTGGGAGACTGTATCACTGTGTCACTGGGAGACTGTATCACTGGGAGACTGTATCACTGGGAGACTGTATCACTGGGAGACTGTATCACTGGGAGACTGTGTCACTGGGAGACTGTATCACTGGGAAACTGTATCACTGGGAGACTGTATCACTGGGAGACTGTGTCACTGGGAGACTGTATCACTGGTAGACTGTATCACTGGGAGACTGTATCACTGGGAAACTGTGTCACTGGGAGACTGTATCACTGGGAGACTGTATCACTGGGAGACTGTGTCACTGGGAGACTGTGTCACTGGGAGACTGTGTCACTGGGAGACTGTAAGCCTTTCACTGTCACTGTGAGACTGTGTCACTGGGAGACTGTATCACTGGGAGACTCTATCACTGGGAGACTGTATCACTGGGAGACTGTATCACTGGGAGACTGTGTCACTGGGAGACTGTGTCACTGGGAGACTGTGTCACTGGGAGACTGTGTCACTGGGAGACTGTATCACTGGGAGACTGTGTCACTGTGAGACTGTATCACTGGGAGACTGTATCACTGGGAGACTGTATCACTGGGAGACTGTATCACTGGGAGACTGTATCACTGGGAGACTGTATCACTGGGAGACTGTGTCACTGGGAGACTGTGTCACTGGGAGACTGTATCACTGGGAGACTGTATCACTGTGTCACTGGGAGACTGTATCACTGGGTGGCTGTATAACTGGGAGACTGTATCACTGTGTCACTGGGAGACTGTGTCCCTGGGAGACTGTATCACTGGGAGACTGTGTCACTGGGAGACTGTGTCACTGGGAGACTGTGTCACTGGGAGACTGTATCACTGGGAGACTGTATCACTGGGAGACTGTGTCACTGGGAGACTGTGTCACTGGGAGACTGTATCACTGTGTCCCTGGGAGACTGTGTCACTGGGAGACTGTGTCACTGGGAGACTGTGTCACTGGGAGACTGTGTCACTGGGAGACTGTATCACTGGGAGACTGTGTCACTGGGAGACTGTGTCACTGGGAGACTGTGTCACTGGGAGACTGTATCACTGGGAGACTGTATCACTGGGAGACTGTGTCACTGGGAGACTGTGTCACTGGGAGACTGTGTCACTGGGAGACTGTATCACTGGGAGACTGTATCACTGGGAGACTGTATCACTGGGAGACTGTATCACTGGGAGACTGTGTCACTGGGAGACTGTGTCACTGGGAGACTGTGTCACTGGGAGACTGTGTCACTGGGAGACTGTATCACTGGGAGACTGTGTCACTGGGAGACTGTGTCACTGGGAGACTGTGTCACTGGGAGACTGTGTCACTGGGAGACTGTGTCACTGGGAGACTGTATCACTGGGAGACTGTATCACTGGGAGACTGTATCACTGGGAGACTGTGTCACTGGGAGACTGTGTCACTAGGAGACTGTATCACTGGGAGACTGTGTCACTGGGAGACTGTGTCACTGGGAGACTGTGTCACTAGGAGACTGTCACTGGGAGACTGTATCACTGGGAGACTGTATCACTGGGAGACTGTGTCACTGGGAGACTGTATCACTGGGAGACTGTATCACTGGGAGACTGTATCACTGGGAGACTGTATCACTGGGAGACTGTGTCACTGGGAGACTGTATCACTGGGAGACTGTATCACTGGGAGACTGTGTCACTGGGAGACTGTATCACTGGGAGACTGTGTCACTGGGAGACTGTGTCACTGGGAGACTGTGTCACTGGGAGACTGTATCACTGGGAGACTGTATCACTGGGAGACTGTATCACTGGGTGACTGTGTCACTGGGAGACTGTGTCACTGGGAGACTGTGTCCCTGGAAGACTGTATCACTGGGAGACTGTGTCACTGGGAGACTGTGTCACTGGGAGACTGTGTCACTGGGAGACTGTATCACTGGGAGACTGTATCACTGGGAGACTGTATCACTGGGAGACTGTGTCACTGGGAGACTGTGTCACTGGGAGACTGTGTCACTGGGAGACTGTGTCACTGGGAGACTGTATCACTGGGAGACTGTATCACTGGGTGACTGTGTCACTGGGAGACTGTATCACTGGGAGACTGTGTCCCTGGAAGACTGTATCACTGGGAGACTGTGTCACTGGGAGACTGTGTCACTGGGAGACTGTGTCACTGGGAGACTGTATCACTGGGAGACTGTGTCCCTGGGAGACTGTATCACTGGGAGACTGTGTCCCTGGAAGACTGTATCACTGGGAGACTGTGTCACTGGGAGACTGTATCACTGGGAGACTGTGTCACTGGGAGACTGTATCACTGGGAGACTGTGTCCCTGGAAGACTGTATCACTGGGAGACTGTGTCACTGGGAGACTGTATCACTGGGAGACTGTGTCACTGGGAGACTGTATCACTGGGAGACTGTGTCACTGGGAGACTGTGTCACTGGGAGACTGTGTCACTGGGAGACTGTATCACTGGGTGGTTGTGTCACTTGGAGACTGTGTCACTGGGAGACTGTATCACTGGGTGGTTGTGTCACTTGGAGACTGTGTCACTGGGAGACTGTATCACTGGGAGACTGTGTCACTGGGAGACTGTATCACTGGGTGGTTGTGTCACTTGGAGACTGTGTCACTGGGAGACTGTGTCACTGGGAGACTGTGTCACTGGGAGACTGTGTCACTGGGAGACTGTATCACTGGGAGACTGTATCACTGGGAGACTGTGTCACTGTGAGACTGTATCACTGTATCACTGTATCACTGGGAGACTGTGTCACTGGGAGACTGTATCACTGGGAGACTGTATCACTGGGAGACTGTGTCCCTGGAAGACTGTATCACTGGGTGACTGTATCACTGGGAGACTGTGTCACTGGGAGACTGTATCACTGGGAGACTGTGTCACTGGGAGACTGTATCACTGGGAGACTGTGTCACTGGGAGACTGTGTCACTGGGAGACTGTATCACTGGGAGACTGTATCACTGGGAGACTGTGTCACTGGGAGACTTTGTCACTGGGAGACTGTGTCACTGGGAGACTGTGTCACTGGGAGACTGTGTCACTGGGAGACTGTGTCACTGGGAGACTGTATCACTGGGAGACTGTATCACTGGGAGACTGTATCACTGGGAGACTGTATCACTGGGAGACTGTGTCACTGGGAGACTGTGTCACTGGGAGACTGTGTCACTGTGTCACTGGGAGACTGTGTCACTGGGAGACTGTATCACTGGGAGACTGTGTCACTGGGAGACTGTGTCACTGGGAGACTGTATCACTGGGAGACTGTGTCACTGGGAGACTGTGTCACTGGGAGACTGTGTCACTGGGAGACTGTGTCACTGGGAGACTGTATCACTGTGTCACTAGGAGACTGTATCACTGGGAGACTGTGTCACTGGGAGACTGTGTCACTGGGAGACTGTGTCACTGGGAGACTGTGTCACTGGGAGACTGTGTCACTGGGAGACTGTATCACTGGGAGACTGTATCACTGGGAGACTGTGTCACTGGGAGACTGTGTCACTGGGAGACTGTATCACTGGGAGACTGTGTCACTGGGAGACTGTATCACTGGGTGGTTGTGTCACTTGGAGACTGTGTCACTGGGAGACTGTGTCACTGGGAGACTGTATCACTGGGAGACTGTATCACTGGGAGACTGTGTCACTGGGAGACTGTATCACTGTATCACTGGGAGACTGTGTCCCTGGAAGACTGTATCACTGGGAGACTGTGTCACTGGGAGACTGTATCACTGGGAGACTGTGTCACTGGGAGACTGTATCACTGGGAGACTGTGTCACTGGGAGACTGTATCACTGTGTCACTGGGAGACTGTGTCACTGGGAGACTGTATCACTGGGAGACTGTGTCACTGGGAGACTGTGTCACTGGGAGACTGTGTCACTGGGAGACTGTGTCACTGGGAGACTGTATCACTGGGAGACTGTGTCACTGGGAGACTGTATCACTGGGAGACTGTGTCACTGGGAGACTGTGTCACTGGGAGACTGTGTCACTGGGAGACTGTATCACTGGGAGACTGTATCACTGGGAGACTGGGTCACTGGGAGACTGTGTCACTGGGAGACTGTATCACTGGGAGACTGTGTCACTGGGAGACTGTGTCACTGGGAGACTGTGTCACTGGGAGACTGTGTCACTGGGAGACTGTATCACTGTGTCACTAGGAGACTGTATCACTGGGAGACTGTATCACTGGGAGACTGTGTCACTGGGAGACTGTGTCACTGGGAGACTGTGTCACTGGGAGACAGTGTCACTGGGAGACTGTGTCACTGGGAGACTGTATCACTGGGAGACTGTATCACTGGGAGACTGTGTCACTGGGAGACTGTGTCACTGGGAGACTGTATCACTGGGAGACTGTGTCACTGGGAGACTGTATCACTGGGTGGTTGTGTCACTTGGAGACTGTGTCACTGGGAGACTGTGTCACTGGGAGACTGTATCACTGGGAGACTGTGTCACTGGGAGACTGTGTCACTGGGAGACTGTATCACTGGGAGACTGTGTCACTGGGAGACTGTGTCACTGGGAGACTGTATCACTGGGAGACTGTGTCACTGGGAGACTGTATCACTGGGTGGTTGTGTCACTTGGAGACTGTGTCACTGGGAGACTGTGTCACTGGGAGACTGTGTCACTGGGAGACTGTGTCACTGGGAGACTGGGTCACTGGGAGACTGTGTCACTGGGAGACTGTATCACTGGGAGACTGTGTCACTGGGAGACTGTATCACTGGGTGGTTGTGTCACTTGGAGACTGTGTCACTGGGAGACTGTGTCACTGGGAGACTGTGTCACTGGGAGACTGTGTCACTGGGAGACTGTATCACTGGGAGACTGTGTCACTGGGAGACTGTGTCACTGGGAGACTGTATCACTGGGAGACTGTATCACTGGGAGACTGTGTCACTGGGAGACTGTGTCACTGGGAGACTGTGTCACTGGGAGACTGTATCACTGGGAGACTGTATCACTGGGAGACTGGGTCACTGGGAGACTGTATCACTGGGAGACTGTGTCACTGGGAGACTGTATCACTGGGAGACTGTGTCACTGGGAGACTGTATCACTGGGAGACTGTGTCACTGGGAGACTGTATCACTGGGAGACTGTGTCACTGGGAGACTGTGTCACTGGGAGACTGTGTCACTGGGAGACTGTATCACTGGGAGTTTGTGTCACTGGGAGACTGTGTCACTGGGAGACTGGGTCACTGGGAGACTGTATCACTGGGAGACTGTGTCACTGGGAGACTGTATCACTGGGAGACTGTATCACTGGGAGACTGTGTCACTGGGAGACTGTGTCACTGGGAGACTGTGTCACTGGGAGACGGTATCACTGGGAGACTGGGTCACTGGGAGACTGTGTCACTGGGAGACTGTGTCACTGGGAGACTGTGTCACTGGGTCACTGGGTCACTGGGAGACTGTGTCACTGGGAGACTGTGTCACTGGGTCACTGGGATCCTATCACTTTGTCATTGTGTTACTGATTCACTTTATCACTTTATCACTGTGTTACTGTGTCATTGTATCACTGATTCACTTTATCACTTTATCACTGTGTTACTGATTCACTTTATCACTTTATCACTGTGTTACTGTGTCATTGTATCACTGATTCACTTTATCACTTTATCACTGTATCACTGATTCACTTTATCACTTTATCACTGTGTTACTGTGTCATTGTATCACTGGTTCACTTTATCACTGTGTTACTGTGTCATTGTATCACTGGTTCACTTTATCACTGTATGACTGTGTCCCTACCCGTCTCCCCAGGCGTCAGACAGCGGAGGAGCGGGAGTCTGAGCGCCAGCAGACCAGTCGTATGATGCTGCAGCTCCAGCAGGAGGCATTCCAGAAGAGCCTGGCACAGTCACTGCCCCGGGACCCTCTGTGTGCGCACAACTCATCCCTCTGCGCCCTGCAAAATCTGCAGCCCTGGGCGGAGGAATGTCCCAACGTGTGAAACCGCCAGGGGACCCACAACCTGTGACACAGCTAGGGACCCACAACATGTGACAGCCAGGGACCCACAACGTGTGACACCGCCATGGGAACCACAACGTATGATACAGCCAGGGGACCCACTACGTGTGACAGCACCAGATGACCCCCTGTTTGTGACAGACCCACTGTGTTTGGATGCTGAACTGAGGGAAGGGAGCCCTCAAACAGCTGAACCGCAACATCAGACACTGGAGCTGTACTGGACCCCCAGAGACCTGCACAGGGACATGGGACCCCCAGAGACCTGCACAGTGACATGGGACCCCCAGAGATCGGCACAGGGACACGGGACCCCCGGAGACCTACACAGGGAAACGGGACCCCCAGAGACCTGCACAGGGACACTGGACCACCAGAGACCTGCACAGGGACACACCCAGAGACCTGGACAGGGAGACGAGACCCCCAGAGACCTGCACAGGGACACGGGACACACCCAGAGACCTGCACAGGGACACGGGGCACACCCAGAGACCTGCACAGGGACACAGGACACTGTCACGGGAGACCAATGCATTTAACACAAAAATACCCAGATCATTTGCTTGAGCAAAACGTGAGATAAAATAAATTGTGGTTTATTTACAGAATGAACATGCATAGATTGATTTACAAAATACTACGAAAATACACTTACTTAGTTACGATGCTACATCTGCTTACAGGAAAGTTCTTAGATGGAATCTCAGGTGAATCTTTTTACAGTGTGAATGCGAAAAAAATTCAATGGTTATTGGGTTCATTATTTTTCAGAGTTAATCAAGTAAGAGTTTACTTCAGTACGAGTATACACGGAGGAGAGCTCAAGGCAAAAGCTCTTCTGACATACAGCAAAAACACAAACTCTTTATACACTGCTGAGGTATAATACACGCCCCTAGATGGGCTGGCTTATTACTATAGAAAATTATAATAATACGCCCCTCCAGGAGAGGTTGACCTTTAATGCTACAAGTACCTAACCAATATCAGGAAATACAGGGTTTTAATACATAACCTCTGCACTTCAGCTCACCTCGGGGTGATATTTCCTGTCAAACCAATTATCACATTCCTTAGTTAGGGTTGTTAATTAAAAATAAGGAAAAGCGGGAGAAGCAGGTTCTTATCTTTTCCGCTCCTAACTTCCAATTATTTTGAAAAAACATTCACCAACACAAATGGGAGTTTTACATAGGAATAGTTCTTATCTCAAACTGGCTCTGCATTCTGTCCCCCCCCCCCCCCCAACCCCTTGCACCTGCATCTAGCAAATTAGTTTCAGCAGGGAGAAAGACCACAAGGGAATCTAGGACTTACAGAAGAGCAAAATCACAGAGGTCAAAACTCATTCATCCTTCTTTCATAACTACATAAAAAACAAGATGGAGGACAAACAGAGAGAAACAAAATGGTTGCATAGATCCTAGTGCACCCCCCTACACGGGCTTCATACAGTATCACACTTTCACAGTCCCTCCTTTTATTCTTAAACAAAAAATGCTTTAAGGATAACTGTCCAGTATTGCATATGGTTGCCATTTGGCTTGCTCCAACATTTGTATTGTATTGTATGTCTTTATTTATATAGCGCCAAAAGTGCACTCAGCGCTTCACAAAGAATACAGTACAGGGAATTATAATGTCAAAGCGTAGAAATAAAATCAATGAGACAAGGGTTCAAAGTAACACATGAGTTTATCTGTACCAAGGCACAATTGGGAGACAAGAGTTCAAAGAAAGAACTCAGGCCTCTGAAAACATATTGCTTAGTATCACATTTTTATACATTTCAAAATGAGTAATACACCCCTTAAGGGGGCTGGCTTATAGATAAATGATGATATGATGACATGCAAAAAATATATTTGCTGATGCCTAAATATGCTTTACATTGCTATATTCTTATCGATAATTTACCATAATGTGGGCCTCCCAACCCTGTGACATAAGGGAGTTACTGTGTTCAGCCCTGTATGTGTATTGTAGCTGTCAGATAACAACTACACTATGGTCAGCAGGAATATCTTAGGAGAAATTGCTTACGAATGCTATTTCAATTCTTGCCTGCCTGTTAGGAATTACAAAAGGGTTAGTTATATCCAGGACCGATACTCTTCAGATTCAAACATTCACAGTTCATTCATTCATTCACGAATGAGACAAATAAACATTCATATAGTAAACACTCAGAAAATGGTGGTTTAGGCCAAAATGGAGGTGATGATAGCCACTCACATTATCTCAATCTTCACAATAATTATACAATAAGTGCAGCAAAATCAGACAATAGGAAAGGAAATCCCTGCCCCGAAGAGCTTACAATCTAAAAGGTTTAATGGGAGACTTACAGAGACAGCAGGTGAGGGAATAAGTGCTGTAGATGGCAGCGCTTGGTCACAATGGGTGGTAGGAGTGACTGAGTGTGGGACAGTAGCCATGAGTGCCGGCTATTGGGGTGCTTGATTTGTGGGGTAAAATTTAAGGAAGGTCAGTGTTAAATGAAAAGGTTAACACCATTTACAGGGGAAGAGATGGCAGGGAGGCATGGGTGTGTATGTCTGGCTTCAGGCTTAGGGGAGATCCCCAGCAGCAGGAAGGAGTAGATAGAGGGTGTGAATAGAGGATTTGTGTGGGTGTTTTTTATTGAGGGGTAAAGAAGTTGTTGGTAGAGGGGTGTATAAATAATGGTGCAGTGGGGAGTGGGGATGTTGTAGAGAACAGAAATGCTCACAAAGGATTGAGGAAGCAGACAACAGAAAAAGAAATAGGGAGGGCATAGTGAGATGCAGGAGGGAGGGCATAGTGAGATGCAGGTGGAGAGAGTTCCAAAGTACTGGAGGATAAAAGTGTACAAATAAATCACAGATGTTAAAAGTTAATGTCTCACAGCGGCAAAGTTGTAATGCAGAGTCCAGATCTTCCTCCAATCTTCACCTCCAAAATTAACTCTTGCAGACACTTTTTTTTTTTCAACTTAAAATTTTTATTGGAGTTACATGTACAGACATTGTGTCGTTTCCAATTACAAATTTTTTTTTGTTAACATACAACAACAACCGACAGAAGACAAAACAGACAAGGGATCCGGGGGAGGGGGGAAGGGAGAGGGGAGGGAGGAGGCGAAGAAACCCGAGGCGTCGTGCTTCTTTGCTTGCTGCTGTCCTTGTACAGTCCTGGTAGATGATATTTGTTGTATCTATCTGGGGCAAGGCCTTCCTTCATGTCCACTTACCGATCCTCTATCGGTGGGGCTGTCCTCTACCAGTTCATCGCTGTGTCGTGTCGTAGTTCTGACCCTCAAAGGAGAACGCATCTAATCTTATCATTGAAATATCGTGGTGGCATCCACCCCTGGGATGTCTAACTGGGCCAGCCAAGGTGCCCAAACTTTTAGAAAATTTGTGCCGGTGTCATTAACTAAACTTGTTAATTGTTCCATCCGGCAGACATGCCAAATCCTGTTTCTGATCTTAGGGATAATTGGGATTTCTTGTTGCTTCCATAATGCTGCGATCTCGCACCTCGTGGCTGTTGCAAAATGCGCGATCAATTTGTGCGCTGCATTTGACCGACCCCGGATCCGTCTGCCCAACAGGAACACCCACGGGTCCAGGGGGATCTCCAAACCGAGAATCCGCTGAATCCAATCTCTAATCTGTTCCCAAATAGGGGCCACCTTAGTGCAAGACCACAGCATGTGTCGCAGATCCGCCACCTCCCCAAATTGTTTAGGACAGAGCGGGGAGTAGCCCCTAACAAATTTAGCTAAGCGAGTTGGGGTGTAATACCACCGCATAAGGACTTTATATGCGTCCTCCTTTAATGTGGTGCAGATTGAGCTTTTTGCTGCTGCCTGGATAATTCTGGCCCACTCTTCGTCCTCTAACGTCTCCCCTAAGTCCGCTTCCCAGTGTCTCATGTAGCACAGTCTGTTCTCGTTGGGCTTCGTCGGGCAGATTACTTCCCTGTACATTCTAGATGTAAGTCCCCTTGTGTCCGTATCTCTAGAACACAGCTGCTCAAAATTAGTTTGTGCCGGTCTGATTGGGGTTTTATTGTAAAAAATCTCTGATCTGAAGGTATCTAAAGAATTCCTTATTTGGGATAGCTTTAGTGGATTTAATTTGCTCAAAGGTTTGTATATATTTTCTACCCTCCAGATCTTTAAGATGGGTTATCCCCTTTTGAGTCCAATTTAAGAGGTTCTTGCTATTCAGTCCTGGAGCGAAGTCTGGATTGCCGACAATTGGCGTCATCAGTGATCCTTTAGTAGTCAAATTACAGCTAAATTTAGTGGCCTCCCAAACTCTTAGTGAATTAACCATGGTCTGTAGCGGTATTTCCATCTTGCGTACCCCTCTTTTGGGTAGTCAGATTAAGTTTTGGAGTTCAATCGGTGCACAGCAATTCCTCTCCAACTCTACCCATCTCCGTAAGCTTGGGTCCGTGTGCCATTGGAGAATCTGCCCTAATTGGGCTCCTTTGTAATAAGCCAGGAAGCAAGGCACCGCTAAACCTCCTCTTATTGTGGGTCGCTTTAAATTGCAGACGCTTTTGATGTTACACAGCCATATGGCTAACAGCCATGCTCCAGTGACTTAAGTACTCTATTCACATGCATTTGACTAACACTTAAGGGAGGGGTTTGTCTAATCAACTCAGACATACAAAATAGTTCATTAGATCATCATTTCTCTCTCAATTGATTGGAGTCATCTCACAAACATACTCCAAAAGCCAATTAAATCTTAATTTCTCTGGTTGGTAGAATGCAGCTCAATGACACATACCCCAAAAGCCAATGAAATCTTAATTTCTCTGGTATGATAATTTGATAATTGACATTTGATAATTCGTGGTGGTCTCATAATCTTGGTGGAATAGGGAGTGGGCTTGACCGTTACCTCCCTTAGCAATGTCCACTGGCTCTGCGGCCAGAATATCTTCCAGAGTTAGTTCACCGTTTTCGTCTTTCTTCAAGGGATTGCTGTCAGTGTTGACATATTTTTCACCTGAAAAGAGGGCCATCAAATCAGTAGAGGGGGTAACACATTTATGGATCAGGCCCTTGCAACAGGTGACACACACACAGATGATGACAAGTACAACCAGCACACACAACAAAGCACTCACCAGTGTTGCTCCCAGTGATCCTAGCAATACGCCAAGCCCAAAAAGATCCCACTCTGCATCTCCTCCATTCCTCAACCTGTCCTGTATCTCTGCTATTTCCTCTAGTTCATGCTCAATTTTACCACTCTGATCTTGAATGAAGACACAACATTGCTCTTTAACGAGGGCACACACGCCCCCCTTTGATGCTAAGGTGTAGTCTAGTGCCATTCTATTCTGTAGGGCCATTAATCTAATCTGAACCTGTTCTTGGTTAAGTGTTTTAATAGCTGAGGTAGTATGATTACGTACATCATCTAGCACATCTGTAAATGTATGTTTCCGCACACCCAGCAGGATTCATTTAACCCAGATTTATTATATATAGATCTGCAAGTATAAATAAATGTATTGTCTTTCTCCCAAGGTGTCAGATATAATTCCCTTCTCTTCCTTGTGGAGGAAACATTGCATGGTGTAGTGACATGGACATTAGTACTATTGATACAAGGTGCATTGTGTGAGAGAGTGTATATGTCAGCAACATATAAAATGATCAAAAACCCAAACAATATAAATGTAACCAAGCAAAGGATGGCTCCTATTTTTTAGTCGTCCCGGTGGAGACGCCACTTACTTAAATCTAGTGAAGTATAAATTTTAAAAACACGCTCTAAAGCATAAAAATAATATTGAGCCCTGAAAAAACAAATTGTTCGGATAAGACCGGGCTTTGCCTGGAGTCTAATTCCCTCGGGGGTTAATGTTCTAGGATTTATTTTGTCTAGATACATTAACTGTTTGTTGGTCAGTGGTCTGGGAAGATCCCTTCAAAACACTGGCTTGCTGGCACTTTGTCTTTGTTAGCTGTTTGCGGTGGTGCTGGCACTATCTTTACATGTGTGATGTGTATCCACGAAGATAAATCAGGCAACTTTTACCATTGGTGGTGAGTAGTACCTGGAACGGTCCATGCCACCTGGAATAAGGAGCTGTTTCACGCAGGAAATGCTTGACCATTATCCAATCACCTTCTATTAGCTGATGCCGGTTGCTGTTTTCTTTGGGAGACTGTATAAGCTGCACCTGAGATTGGAGAGACTTAAAAAATGTCATTAATAAAAAGCACAAGGGGAGCGCTTTTAACCACTATAATTTAGTTTCAGCACAATATTAGCAAAAATGTAGTTTTTTACCAATGTCTTAGCATCCGCATATAGACAGGTGTATTCCGGTAAATAATATCAATTATCCCCTCTTTTGTTCATATGCAAATCTTATGCCATGTGAACAATATATGACAAAGGATGACAGCGTTTAAAACATTAGCAGCTTAAAATGTATATACAGTATGCCACAAAGTTGACAATAGCTACTGTTTATGGTAAAAATAAAATCTGGATTGCCTAGAGTTGCATTCTTTAAAATGAGAGGCTATAGATGAGGGTTCAAATTGAGTCAACTTTTGGAGAGAAAAGGAGAGAAAATGATTAAAAGTTATACAATACATCACATTTTCAGTTGACTTTATAGGAAAAAATAATTCCATATATGACTGTATGCTAACTTCTTTATATTGTACGCTTTGTGAAGTACTGAGTATACTTTCAGCACTATTAAAATACAGAAATACCTATTCAATATTATTGTATTATTTAATAAAACAATTTCAAACTTCAGCTGCTTACTATTGGCATTTTAGCCAGCTAAATTTTCTGGGCGTTATGCCAAATGCCCTTGAATCAGAGTAGTTTGAAATTGCTGGATTCTAGCATATACTGGCTGCTTATACAAACTGAGGTTGCCTAGGCTGTGCCTATAGTGCCGTCGATTGTGACGGCAACACGACGGGTGATGTCACCCGTCGCCACCCGCAAAAGTTATGTTTCGCCGGGCGTCGTCGTTGCGGGATTCCGGCAATTTGATTTGTTCAAGTGCCGTCACGTGACGTGACAGCCCTTGAAAAATCAAATTTTGCCGGCTTCAGGTTTTCGCGAAGGCGAGTCGCTCGTCGCGTGCACTTGGCGCACGGCGCACGTGGCGGCGGCCATGTATTTGTTTTCAGGTGACGTCGCATCGCCGGCACTATAAGCGCGGCCTTAGAGGTAAAAATTGAACTTCTCCTACAGCCCTTTACAAAATTAATTTTTCATGCTACATTAAAAATAAAACAATGGGTCATTGTCCCTTGACATATCATGTGCTTGTAAACGTTTACCAACATCTTAAAACATAATTAAAACAAATAGAATTGAAATGTTTTTACTGGTTATACAAAAAATAGAAAGCACCATAGACAAAAATAATTTCCCACTTCTCTGATACAGAGCAAAATCAAGTTTACAAAAATAATAATGAAACAATTGTAACACAGAACAGTTTGATCCTGAAAACGTAGTCTATAAAGTCATTTTCTTTACCCATATTATTACTGAGTTGCTTTTAAACCTAACTTTGAAGGTTCTGGGTTTCTAATTAATCTTTTCATGTCTGGAATGCATTTTGTGAAGCTGGAGAAAAAGGGTTTTCTGTTTGGCTGCTTTTGTAACTCTTTTTCTCTTGTGGACATTTGAGCAAAAGGAAAATAATATCTCCTGGTTTCAAAAACGTATCCGTCTGGCCAGAACGAATAAACTTTTAAATTATACCAGTAACCGAGCTGATTTATAAAAAATGGTAAAGATTAACTGATCTTTCCACATATACCCATTCTTTTGTCCTCCTTTCTCTGTTGCCACGGACACTTAGAACTTTTATTGTATGCAATTAAAGATATTCTTATTTTTGTAAACACTTGCAAGTTCTTGGATGGTGATTTGTATACATGTGATACTCTGCTGTTAGCATGATTCAATTCTTACACACAGGGATTCATTCAGGTAAAACTTATAAGGGTATTTAGATACTTTATACAACGCTTTTGTCAAGGGTGCAACAATATAATTGACGGCAATAAGACTACAGTTTGTATCAGGACGTGACTTATAGAAAAACAAATATACCGTATTTCCTCAATTGTAAGACGCAGTTTATTTCACTTTTTCACGTGGCTGAAATAAGACTGCGTCTTACAATCGATGTACTGGGAAAAAAACAGCCAGGGCGCGCTGCTGGAGATATACAGTAAAGGTGATTGGTGCTCAAGCATGGAATCCCATTGTTCTAAGTATATGAGGGGGACACTTCTGGGACATGAGATATAAAACCATTTAAAGAGCTCCAGTTGCCCTGAAGGCAGGGGTAAATGCACAAGGACACCCCCCCCTAACCTCATTGGGCTGGCCCCAGGTAAGTACTCACGATAGTGTCACCAGTAGTCCTTCTCAATCTGCGTGCAGTTGCCAGTAGGGAGAAATCCAGTGCAAATGGGTTGGTGCAACGCACAGCAAAAAAAGGGGGTGATGGCAGGTCTGGCAAAAATGTTTCTTTATTGGGTGGACATAAAAACAGAAGGCTGCAACCTTCTACGCGTTTCGTGCAGACAAATTGCACTTTATCAAGAAGTTCTTGATAAAGTGCAATTTGTCTGCACGAAACGCGTAGAAGGTTGCAGCCTTCTGTTTTTATGTCCACCCAATAAAGAAACATTTTTGCCAGACCTGCCATCACCCCCTTTTTTTGCTGTGCGTTGCACCAACCCATTCGCGCTGCTGGAGATGCCTGTCGGTTTTCTGTGTGTAGCAAAAATGTCTGCGATCCCGGCCCCCCTCCTCCCCCTCGTGCAGAGAGATCCCGGCTCCCCTCCTCCCCCTCGTGCAGAGAGATCACGGCTCCACCCTCCCCCTCGTGCAGAGAGATCACGGCTCCCCTCCTCCCCCTCGTGCAGAGAGATCCCGGCTCCCCTCCTCCCCCTCGTGCAGAGAGATCCCGGCTCCCCTCCTCCCCCTCGTGCAGAGAGATCACGGCTCCCCTCCTCCCCCTCGTGCAGAGAGATCCCGGCTCCCCTCCTCCCCCTCGTGCCGAGAGATCCCGGCCCCCCTCCTCCCCCTCGTGCAGAGAGATCACGGCTCCCCTCCTCCCCCTCACGCAGAGAGATCACGGCTCCCCTCCTCCCCCTCGTGCAGAGAGATCACGGCTCCCCTCCTCCCCCTCGTGCAGAGAGATCCTGGCTCCCCTCCTCCCCCTCATGCAGAGAGATCACGGCTCCCCTCCTCCCCCTCGTGCAGAGAGATCACGGCTCCCCTCCTCCCCCTCACGCAGAGAGATCACGGCTCCCCTCCTCCCCCTCGTGCAGAGAGATCACGGCTCCCCTCCTCCCCCTCGTGCAGAGAGATCCTGGCTCCCCTCCTCCCCCTCGTGCAGAGAGATCCCGGCCCCCCTCCTCCCCCTCGTGCAGAGAGATCACGGCTCCCCTCCTCCCCCTCGTGCAGAGAGATCACGGCTCCCCTCCTCCCCCTCGTGCAGAGAGATCCCGGCTCCCCTCCTCCCCCTCGTGCAGAGAGATCACAGCTCCCCTCCTCCCCCTCGTGCAGAGAGATCAAGGCTCCCCTCCTCCCCCTCGTGCAGACAGATCACGGCTCCCCTCCCCCCCCCTCGTGCAGAGAGATCCCGGCTCCACCCTCCCCCTCGTGCAGAGATATCACGGCTCCCCTCCTCCCCCTCGTGCAGAGAGATCCCGGCTCCCCTACTCCCCCTCGTGCAGAGAGATCCCGGCTCCCCTCCTCCCCCTCGTGCAGAGAGATCACGGCTCCCCTCCTCCCCCTCGTGCAGAGAGATCCCGTCTCCCCTCCTCCCCCTCGTGCCGAGAGATCCCGGCCCCCCTCCTCCCCCTCGTGCAGAGTGATCACGGCTCCCCTCCTCCCCCTCGTGCAGAGAGATCACGGCTCCCCTCCTCCCCCTCGTGCAGAGAGATCATGGCTACCCTCCTCCCCCTCATGCAGAGAGATCCTGGCTCCCCTCCTCCCCCTCGTGCAGAGAGATCACGGCTCCCCTCCTCCCCCTCGTGCAGAGAGATCCCGGCCCCACTCCTCCCCCTCGTGCAGAGATCACGGCTCCCCTCCTCCCCCTCATGCAGAGATCACGGCTCCCCTCCCCCCCTCGTGCAGAGAGATCACGGCTCCCCTCCTCCCCCTCATGCAGACAGATCACGGCTCCCCTCCTCCCCCTCGTGCAGACAGATCACGGCTCCCCTCCTCCCCCGCGTGCAGAGAGATCACGGCATCCCTCCTCCCCCTCGTGCAGAGAGATCACGGCCCCCCTCCTCCCCCTCATGCAGAGAGATCCCGGCTCCCCTCCTCCCCCTCGTGCAGAGAGATCACGGCTCCCCTCCTCCCCCTCGTGCAGAGAGATCACGGCCCCCCTCCTCCCCCTCATGCAGAGAGATCCCGGCTCCGCTCCTCCCCCTCGTGCAGAGAGATCCCGGCTCCCCTCCTCCCCCTCATGCAGAGAGATCCCGGCTCCCCTCCTCCCCCTCGTGCAGAGAGATCCCGGCTCCCCTCCTCCCCCTCGTGCAGACAGATCACGGCTCCCCTCCTCCCCCTCGTGCAGAGAGATCACGGCTCCCCTCCTCCCCCTCGTGCAGAGAGATCCCGGCTCCCCTCCTCCCCCTCGTGCAGAGAGATCACGGCTCCCCACCTCCCCCTCGTGCAGAGAGATCCCGGTTCCCCTCCTCCCCCTCGTGCAGAGAGATCACGGCTCCCCTGCTCCCCCTCGTGCAGAGAGATCCCGGCTCCCCTCCTCCCCCTCGTGCAGAGAGATCACGGCTCCCCTCCTCCCCCTCGTGCAGAGAGATCCCGGCTCCCCTCCTCCTCCTCGTGCAGAGAGATCACGGCCCCCCTCCTCCCCCTCGTGCAGAGAGATCACGGCCCCCCTCCTCCCCCTCGTGCAGAGAGATCACGGCTCCCCACCTCCCCCTTGTGCAGAGAGATCCCGGCTCCCCTCCTCCCCCTCGTGCAGAGAGATCACGGCTCCCCTCCTCCCCCTCGTGTAGAGAGATCACGGCTCCCCTCCTCCCCCTCGAGCAGAGAGATCACGGCTCCCCTCCTCCCCCTCGTGCAGACAGGTCACGGCTCCCCTCCTCCCCCTCGTGCAGACAGATCACGGCTCCCCTCCTCCCCCTCATGCAGACAGATCCCGGCCCCCCTCCTCCCCCTCGTGCAGACAGATCACGGCTCCCCTCCTCCCCCTCGTGCAGACAGATCACGGCTCCCCTCCTCCCACGCGTGCAGAGAGATCACGGCCCTCCTCCTCCCCCTCGTGCAGACAGATCACGGCTCCCCTCCTCCCCCTCGTGCAGAGAAATCACGGCCCCCCTCCTCCCCCTCGTGCAGACAGATCACGGCTCCCCTCCTCCCCCTCGTGCAGAGAGATCCCGGCTCACCTCCTCCCCCTCGTGCAGAGAGATCACGGCTCCCCTCCTCCCCCTCGTGTAGAGAGATCACGGCTCCCCTCCTCCCCCTCGTGCAGAGAGATCCCGGCTCCCCTCCTCCCCCTCGTGCAGACAGATCACGGCTCCCCTCCTCCCCCTCGTGCAGACAGATCACGGCTCCCCTCCTCCCCCTCGTGCAGAGAGATCCCGGCCCCCCTCCTCCCCCTCATGCAGACAGATCACGGCTCCCCTCCTCCCCCTCGTGCAGACAGATCACGGCCCCCCTCCTCCCCCTCGTGCAGAGAGATCACGGCCCCCCTCCTCCCCCTCGTGCAGAGAGATCCCGGCTCCCCTCCTCCCCCGCGTGCAGAGAGATCACGGCCCCCCTCCTCCCCCTCGTGCAGACAGATCACGGCTCCCCTCCTCCCCCTCGTGCAGAGAGATCACGGCCCCCATCCTCCCCCTCGTGCAGACAGATCACGGCTCCAATCCTACCCCTCGTGCAGAGAGATCACGGCTCCCCTACTCCCCCTCGTGCAGACAGATCACGGACCCCCTCCTCCCCCTCGTGCAGAGAGATCACGGCCCCCCTCCTCCCCCTCGTGCAGACAGATCACAGCTCCCCTCCTCCCCCTCGTGCAGAGAGATCATGGCCCCCCTCCTCCCACTCGTGCAGAGAGATCACGGCTCCCCTCCTCCCCCTCGTGCAGAGAGATCACGGCCCCCATCCTCCCCCTCGTGCAGAGAGATCACGGCCCCCCTCCTCCCCCTCGTGCAGAGAGATCACGGCACCCCTCCTCCCCCTCGTGCAGACAGATCACGGCTCCCCTCCTCCCCCTCGTGCAGAGAGATCACGGCTCCCCTCCTCCCCCTCGTGCAGAGAGATCACGGCTCCCCTCCACCCCCTCGTGCAGAGAGATCACGGCTCCCCTCCTCCCCCTCGTGCAGAGAGATCACGGCTCCCCTCCTCCCCCTCGTGCAGACAGATCACGGCTCCCCACCTCCCCCTCGTGCAGAGAGAACCCGGCTCCCCTCCTCCCCCTCGTGCAGAGAGATCACGGCTCCCCTCCTCCCCCTCGTGCAGAGAGATTACGGCTCCCCTCCTCCCGCTCATGCAGAGAGATCACGGCTCCCCTCCTCCCCCTCGTGCAGAGAGATCCCGGCTCCCCTCCTCCCCCTCGTGCAGAGAGATCAAGGCCCCCTTCCTCCCCCTCGTGCAGAGAGATCACGGCCCCCCTCCTCCCCCTCGTGCAGAGAGATCACGGCTCCCCACCTCCCCCTCGTGCAGAGAGATCACGGCTCCCCTCCTCCCCCTCGTGCAGAGAGATCACGGCTCCCCTCCTACCCCTCATGCAGAGAGATCACGGCCCCCCTCCTACCCCTCGTGCAGAGAGATCACGGCCCCCCTCCTCCCCCTCGTGCAGAGAGATCACGGCTTCCCACCTCCCCCTCGTGCAGAGAGATCCCGGCTCCCCTCCTCCCCCTCGTGCAGAGAGATCACGGCTCCCCTCCTCCCCCTCGTGCAGAGAGATCACGGCTCCCCTCCTCCCCCTCGTGTAGAGAGATCACGGCTCCCCTCCTCCCCCTCGTGCAGAGAGATCACGGCTCCCCTCCTCCCCCTCGTGCAGACAGATCACGGCTCCCCTCCTCCCCCTCGTGCAGACAGATCACGGCTCCCCTCCTCCCCCTCGTGCAGAGAGATCACGGCCCCCCTCCTCCCCCTCGTGCAGACAGATCACGGCTCCCCTCCTGCCCCTCGTGCAGAGAGATCCCGGCTCCCCTCCTCCCCCTCGTGCAGAGAGATCACGGCTCCCCTCCTCCCCCTCGTGTAGAGAGATCACGGCTCCCCTCCTCCCCCTCATGCAGAGAGATCCCGGCTCCCCTCCTCCCCCTCGTGCAGACAGATCACGGCTCCCCTCCTCCCCCTCGTGCAGACAGATCACAGCCCCCCTCCTCCCCCTCGTGCAGAGAGATCACGGCCCACCTCCTCCCCCTCATGCAGAGAGATCCCGGCTCCCCTCCTCCCCCGCGTGCAGAGAGATCATGGCCCCCCTCCTCCCCCTTGTGCAGACTGATCACGGCTCCCCTCCTCCCCCTCGTGCAGAGAGATCACGGCCCCCCTCCTCCCCCTCGTGCAGACAGATCACGGCTCCCCTCCTCCCCCTCGTGCAGAGAGATCACGGCTCCCCTACTCCCCCTCATGCAGACAGATCACGGCCCCCCTCCTCCCCCTCGTGCAGAGAGATCACGGCCCCCCTCCTCCCCCTCATGCAGAGAGATCACGGCTCCCCTCCTCCCACTCGTGCAGAGAGATCACGGCTCCCCTCCTCCCCCTCGTGCAGAGAGATCACGGCTCCCCTCCTCCCCCTCATGCAGAGAGATCCCGGCTCCCCTCCTCCCCCTCGTGCAGAGAGATCACGGCCCCCATCCTCACCCTCGTGCAGAGAGATCACGGCCCCCCTCCTCCCCCTCGTGCAGAGAGATCACGGCACCCCTCCTCCCCCTCGTGCAGACAGATCACGGCTCCCCTCCTCCCCCTCGTGCAGAGAGATCACGGCTCCCTCCTCCCCCTCGTGCAGAGAGATCACGGCTCCCCTCCACCCCCTCGTGCAGAGAGATCACGGCTCCCCTCCTCCCCCTCGTGCAGAGAGATCACGGCTCCCCTCCTCCCCCTCGTGCAGAGAGATCACGGCTCCCCTCCTCCCCCTCGTGCAGACAGATCACGGCTCCCCACCTCCCCCTCGTGCAGAGAGATCCCGGCTCCCCTCCTCCCCCTCGTGCAGAGAGATCACGGCTCCCCTCCTCCCCCTCGTGCAGAGAGATTACGGCTCCCCTCCTCCCCCTCATGCAGAGAGATCACGGCTCCCCTCCTCCCCCTCGTGCAGAGAGATCCCGGCTCCCCTCCTCCCCCTCGTGCAGAGAGATCATGGCCCCCCTCCTCCCCCTCGTGCAGAGAGATCACGGCCCCCCTCCTCCCCCTCGTGCAGAGAGATCACGGCTCCCCACCTCCCCCTCGTGCAGAGAGATCCCGGCTCCCCTCCTTCCCCTCGTGCAGAGAGATCACGGCTCCCCTCCTCCCCCTCGTGCAGAGAGATCACGGCTCCCCTCCTACCCCTCGTGCAGAGAGATCACGGCCCCCCTCCTACCCCTCGTGCAGAGAGATCACGGCCCCCCTCCTCCCCCTCGTGCAGAGAGATCACGGCTCCCCACCTCCCCCTCGTGCAGAGAGATCCCGGCTCCCCTCCTCCCCTTCGTGCAGAGAGATCACGGCTCCCCTCCTCCCCCTCGTGCAGAGAGATCACGGCTCCCCTCCTCCCCCTCGTGTAGAGAGATCACGGCTCCCCTCCTCCCCCTCGTGCAGAGAGATCACGGCTCCCCTCCTCCCCCTCGTGCAGACAGATCACGGCTCCCCTCCTCCCCCTCGTGCAGACAGATCACGGCTCCCCTCCTCCCCCTCGTGCAGAGAGATCCCGGCCCCCCTCCTCCCCCTCGTGCAGACAGATCACAGCTCCCCTCCTCCCCCTCGTGCAGACAGATCACGGCTCCCCTCCTCCCCCGCGTGCAGAGAGATCACGGCCCCCCTCCTCCCCCTCATGCAGACAGATCACGGCTCCCCTCCTCCCCCTCGTGCAGAGAGATCACGGCCCCCCTCCTCCCCCTCGTGCAGACAGATCACGGCTCCCCTCCTCCCCCTCGTGCAGAGAGATCACGGCTCCCCTCCTCCCCCTCGTGCAGAGAGATCACGGCCCCCCTCCTCCCCCTCGTGCAGACAGATCACGGCTCCCCTCCTCCCCCTCGTGCAGAGAGATCACGGCTCCCCTCCTCCCCCTCGTGCAGACAGATCACGGCCCCCCTCCTCCCCCTCGTGCAGACAGATCACGGCCCCCCTCCTCCCCCTCGTGCAGAGAGATCACGGCTCCCCTCCTCCCCCTCGTGCAGACAGATCACGGCCCCCCTCCTCCACCTCGTGCAGACAGATCACGGCTCCCCTCCTCCCCCTCGTGCAGAGAGATCACGGCTCCCCTCCTCCCCCTCGTGCAGACAGATCACGGCCCCCCTCCTCCACCTCGTGCAGACAGATCACGGCTCCCCTCCTCCCCCTTGTGCAGAGAGATCACGGCTCCCCTCCTCCCCCTCGTGCAGAGAGATCACGGCTCCCCTCCTCCCCCTCGTGCAGAGAGATCACGGCTCCCCTCCTCCCCCTCGTGCAGAGAGATCACGGCTCCCCTCCTCCCCCTCGTGCAGAGAGATCACGGCTCCCCTCCTCCCCCTCGTGCAGACAGATCACGGCTCCCCTCCTCCCCCTCATGCAGAGAGATCACGGCTCCCCTCCTCCCCCTCGTGCAGAGAGATCACGGCTCCCCTCCTCCCCCTCGTGTAGAGAGATCACGGCTCCCCTCCTCCCCCTCGTGCAGAGAGATCACGGCTCCCCTCCTCCCCCTCGTGCAGAGAGATCACGGCTCCCCTCCTCCCCCTCGTGCAGACAGATCACGGCTCCCCACCTCCCCCTCGTGCAGAGAGATCCCGGCTCCCCTCCTCCCCCTCGTGCAGAGAGATCACGGCTCCCCTCATCCCCCTCGTGCAGAGAGATCACGGCTCCCCTCCTCCCCCTCGTGCAGAGAGATCCCGGCTCCCCTCCTCCCCCTCGTGCAGAGAGATCACGGCCCCCCTCCTCCCCCTCGTGCAGAGAGATCACGGCCCCCCTCCTCCCCCTCGTGCAGAGAGATCACGGCTCCCCACCTCCCCCTCGTGCAGAGAGATCCCGGCTCCCCTCCTCAGCCTCGTGCAGAGAGATCACGGCTCGCCTCCTCCCCCTCGTGTAGAGAGATCCCGGCTCCCCTCCTCCCCCTCGTGCAGAGAGATCACGGCTCCCCTCCTCCCCCTCGTGCAGACAGATCACGGCTCCCCTCCTCCCCCTCGTGCAGACAGATCACGGCTCCCCTCCTCCCCCTCGTGCAGAGAGATCCCGGCCCCCCTCCTCCCCCTCGTGCAGACAGATCACGGCTCTCCTCCTCCCCCTCGTGCAGACAGATCACGGCTCCCCTCCTCCCCAGCGTGCAGAGAGATCACGGCCCCCCTCCTCCCCCTCGTGCAGACAGATCACGGCCCCCCTCCTCCCCCTCGTGCAGAGAGATCACGGCCCCCCTCCTCCCCCTCGTGCAGAGAGATCACGGACCCCCTCCTCCCGCTCGTGCAGACAGATCACGGCTCCCCTCCTCCCCCTCGTGCAGAGAGATCACGGCTCCCCTCCTCCCCCTCGTGCAGACAGATCACGGCCCCCCTCCTCCCCCTCGTGCAGAGAGATCACGGCTCCCCTCCTCCCCCTCGTGCAGAGATATCACGGCCCCCCTCCTCCCCCTCGTGCAGAGAGATCACGGCCCCCCTCCTCCCCCTCATGCAGAGAGATCCCAGCTCCCCTCCTCCCCCTCGTGCCAAGAGATCCCGGCCCCCCTCCTCCCCCTCGTGCAGAGAGAACACGGCTCCCCTCCTCCCCCTCGTGCAGAGAGATCACGGCTCCCCTCCTCCCCCTCGTGCAGAGAGATCACGGCTACCCTCCTCCCCCTCGTGCAGAGAGATCCTGGCTCCCCTCCTCCCCCTCGTGCAGACAGATCACGGCTCCCCTCCTCCCCCTCATGCAGAGAGATCCCGGCTCCCCTCCTCCCCCTCGTGCAGAGAGATCACGGCTCCCCTCCTCCCCCTCGTGCAGAGAGATCCCAGCCCCCCTCCTCCCCCTCGTGCAGAGAGATCACGGCTCCCCTCCTCCCTCTCGTGCAGAGAGATCCCGGCTCCCCTCCTCCCCCTCGTGCAGAGAGATCACGGCTCCCCTCCTCCCCCTCGTGCAGAGAGATCCAGGCTCCCCTCCTCCCCCTCATGCAGAGAGATCACAGCTCCCCTCCTCCCCCTCGTGCAGAGAGATCAAGGCTCCCCTCCTCCCCCTCGTGCAGACAGATCATGGCTCCCCTCCTCCCCCTCGTGCAGAGAGATCCCGGCTCCACCCTCCCCCTCGTGCAGAGAGATCACGGCTCCCCTCCTCCCCCTCGTGCAGAGAGATCCCGGCTCCCCTCCTCCCCCTCTTGCAGAGAGATCCCGGCTCCCCTCCTCCCCCTCGTGCAGAGAGATCATGGCTCCCCTCCTCCCCCTCGTGCAGAGAGATCCCGGCTCCCCTCCTCCCCCTCGTGCCGAGAGATCCCAGCCCCCCTTCTCCCCCTCATGCAGAGAGATCACGGCTCCCCTCCTCCCCCTCGTGCAGAGAGATCACGGCTCCCCTCCTCCCCCTCATGCAGAGATCCCGGCTCCCCTCCTCCCCCTCATGCAGAGATCACGGCTCCCCTCCTCCCCTCGTGCAGAGAGATCACGGCTCCCCTCCTCCCCCTCGTGCAGACAGATCACGGCTCCCCTCCTCCCCCGCGTGCAGAGAGATCACGGCTCCCCTCCTCCCCTCGTGCAGAGAGATCCCGGCTCCCCTCCTCCCCCTCGTGCAGAGAGATCACGGCTCCCCTCCTCCCCCTCGTGCAGAGAGATCACGGCCCCCCTCCTCCCCCTCGTGCAGAGAGATCCAGGCTCCCCACCTCCCCCTCGTGCAGAGAGATCCCGGCTCCCCTCCTCCCCCTCGTGCAGAGAGATCACGGCTCCCCTGCTCCCCCTCGTGCAGAGAGATCCCGGCTCCCCTCCTCCCCCTCGTTCAGAGAGATCACGGCTCCCCTCCTCCCCCTCGTGCAGAGAGATCCCAGCTCCCCTCCTCCCCCTCGTGCAGAGAGATCACAGCTCCCTCCTCCCCCTCGTGCAGAGAGATCACGGCTCCCCTCCTCCCCCTCGTGCAGACAGATCACGGCTCCCCTCCTCCCCCTCATGCAGAGAGATCCCGGCTCCACCTTCCCCTTCGTGCAGAGATATCACGGCCCCCTCCTCCCCCTCGTGCAGAGAGATCCCGGCTCCCCTCCTCCCCCTCGTGCAGAGAGATCACGGCTCCCCTCCTCCCCCTCGTGCAGAGAGATCCCGGCTCCCCTCCTCCCCCTCGTGCAGAGAGATCACGGCTCCCTACCTCCCCCTCGTGCAGAGAGATCCCGGCTCCCCTCCTCCACCTCGTGCAGAGAGATCACGGCTCCCCTCCTCCCCCTCGTGCAGAGAGATTACGGCTCCCCTCCTCCCCTCGTGCAGAGAGATCACGGCTCCCCTCCTCCCCCTCGTGCAGAGAGATCCCGGCTCCCCTCCTCCCCCTCGTGCAGAGAGATCACGGCCCCCCTCCTCCCCTCGTGCAGAGAGATCACGGCCCCCCTCCTCCCCCTCGTGCAGAGAGATCCCGGCTCCCCTCCTCCCCCCTCGTGCAGAGAGATCACGGCTCCCCTCCTCCCCTCGTGCAGAGAGATCACGGCTCCCCACCTCCCCCTCGTGCAGAGAGATCCCGGCTCCCCTCCTCCCCCTCGTGCAGAGAGATCACGGCTCCCTACCTCCCCCTCGTGCAGAGAGATCCCGGATCCCCTCCTCCACCTCGTGCAGAGAGATCACGGCTCCCCTCCTCCCCCTCGTGCAGAGAGATCACGGCTCCCCTCCTCCCCCTCGTGCAGAGAGAACCCGGCTCCCCTCCTCCCCCTCGTGCAGAGAGATCACGGCCCCCCACCTCCCCCTCGTGCAGAGAGATCCCGGCTCCCCTCATCCCCCTCGTGCAGAGAGATCACGGCTCCCCTCCTCCCCCTCGTGTAGAGAGATCACGGCTCCCCTCCTCCCCCTCGTGCAGAGAGATCATGGCTCCCTCCTCCCCTCGTGCAGAGAGATCCCGGCCCCCCTCCTCCCCCTCGTGCAGACAGATCACGGCTCCCCTCCTCCCCCTCGTGCAGAGAGATCACGGCCCCCCTCCTCCCCCTCGTGCAGACATATCACGGCTCCCCTCCTCCCCCTCGTGCAGAGAGATCACGGCCCCCCTCCTCCCCCTCGTGCAGACAGATCACGGCTCCCCTCCTCCCCCTCGTGCAGAGAGATCACGGCTCCCCTCCTCCCCCTCGTGCAGACAGATCACGGCCCCCTCCTCCCCCTCGTGCAGAGAGATCACGGCCCCCCTCCTCCCCCTCGTGCAGACAGATCACGGCTCCCCTCCTCCCCCTCGTGCAGAGAGATCACGGCCCCCCTCCTCCACCTCGTGCAGAGAGATCACGGCCCCCTCCTCCCCCTCGTGCAGAGAGATCCCGGCTCCCCTCCTCCCCCGCGTGCAGAGAGATCACGGCCCCCCCTCCTCCCTCTCGTGCAGACAGATCACGGCTCCCTTCCTCCCCTCGTGCAGAGAGATCACGGCCCCCCTCCTCCCCCTCGTGCAGACAGATAACGGCTCCCCTCCTCCCCCTCGTGCAGAGAGATCACGGCTCCCCTCCTCCCCCTCGTGCAGACAGATCACGGCCCCCCTCCTCCCCCTCGTGCAGAGAGATCACGGCCCCCCTCCTCCCCCTCGTGCAGACAGATCACGGCTCCCCTCCTCCCCCTCGTGCAGAGAGATCACGGCTCCCCTCCTCCCCCTCGTGCAGAGAGATCACGGCTCCCCTCCTCCCCCTCGTGCAGAGAGATCACGGCTCCCCTCCTCCCCCTCGTGCAGAGAGATCCCGGCTCCCCTCCTCCCCCTCGTGCAGAGAGATCACGGCCCCCTCCTCCCCCTCGTGCAGAGAGATCACGGCCCCCCTCCTCCCCCTCGTGCAGAGAGATCACGGCTCCCCTCTTCCCCCTCGTGCAGACAGATCACGGCTCCCCTCCTCCCCCTCGTGCAGAGAGATCACGGCTCCCCTCCTCCCCCTCGTGCAGAGAGATCACGGCTCCCCTCCTCCCCTCGTGCAGACAGATCACGGCTCCCCTCCTCCCCTCGTGCAGACAGATCACGGCTCCCCTCCTCCCCTCGTGCAGAGAGATCCAAGCCCCCCTCCTCCCCCTCGTGCAGACAGATCACGGCTCCCCTCCTCCCCCTCGTGCAGAGAGATCACGGCCCCCCTCCTCCCCCTCGTGCAGACAGATCACGGCTCCCCTCCTCCCCCTCGTGCAGAGAGATCACGGCTCCCCTCCTCCCCCTCGTGCAGACAGATCACGGACCCCCTCCTCCCCCTCGTGCAGAGAGATCACGGCTCCCCTCCTCCCCCTCGTGCAGAGATATCACGACCCCCCTCCTCCCCCTCGTGCAGAAAGATCACGGCCCCCCTCCTCCCCCTCGTGCAGAGAGATCACGGCCCCCCTCCTCCCCCTCGTGCAGAGAGATCACGGCCCCCCTCCTCCCCCTCGTGCAGAGAGATCCGCTCCCTCCTCCCCCTCGTGCAGAGAGATCCCGGCTCCCCTCCTCCCCTCGTGCAGAGAGATCATGGCTCCCCTCCTCCCCCTCGTGCAGAGAGATCCCGGCTCCCCTCCTCCCCCTCGTGCAGAGAGATCATGGCTCCCCTCCTCCCCCTCGTGCATAGAGATCCCGGCTCCCCTCCTCCCCCTCGTGCAGAGAGATCACGGCCCCCCTCCTCCACCTCGTGCAGAGAGATCCCGGCTCCCCTCCTCCCCCTCGTGCAGAGAGATCCCGGCTCCCCTCCTCCCCCTCGTGCAGAGAGATCATGGCTCCCCTCCTCCCCCTCGTGCAGAGAGATCCCGGCTCCCCTCCTCCCCCTCGTGCAGAGAGATCATGGCTCCCCTCCTCCCCCTCGTGCATAGAGATCCCGGCTCCCCTCCTCCCCCTCGTGCAGAGAGATCATGGCTCCCCTCCTCCCCCTCGTGCAGAGAGATCCCGGCTCCCCTCCTCCCCCTCGTGCAGAGAGATCCCGGCTCCCCTCCTCCCCCTCGTGCAGAGAGATCCCGGCTCCCCTCCTCCCCCTCGTGCAGAGAGATCCCGGCTCCCTCCTCCCCCTCGTGCAGAGAGATCCCGGCTCCCCTCCTCCCCCTCGTGCAGAGAGATCCCGGCTCCCCTCCTCCCCCTCGTGCAGAGAGATCCCGGCTCCCCTCCTCCCCCTCGTGCAGAGAGATCATGGCTCCCCTCCTCCCCCTCGTGCATAGAGATCCCGGCTCCCCTCCTCCCCCTCGTGCAGAGAGATCATGGCTCCCCTCCTCCCCCTCGTGCAGAGAGATCCCGGCTCCCCTCCTCCCCCTCGTGCAGAGAGATCCCGGCTCCCCTCCTCCCCGCGTGCAGAGAGATACCGGCTCCCCTCCTCCCCTCGTGCAGAGAGATCCGGCTCCCCTCCTCCCCCTCGTGCAGAGAGATCCCGGCTCCCCTCCTCCCCCTCGTGCAGAGAGATCCCGGCTCCCTCCTCCCCCTCGTGCAGAGAGATATGCTGGAGATGCAGCTGGTCTTCTGTGTTCTGCAAACAGTATAGCTGTGATCACAGCCCCCCACCCCCCCACCCCCCAACCCCTCCATGAGGTGCAGAGTTCAGTGAAGATGCCACATTTATTGTATCAACAAAGACTAGTTAAAAAAAAAAACTTGCAAATTAGCTCACTGGAAGGCATAAGATAAGATATATAAACTATACAAAATCCAAGATGGGATCTTTTAAAATTAG
Organism: Ascaphus truei; assembly: GCF_040206685.1. Classification (NCBI taxonomy): domain Eukaryota; kingdom Metazoa; phylum Chordata; class Amphibia; order Anura; family Ascaphidae; genus Ascaphus; species Ascaphus truei. Next base: position 100 of record NW_027457187.1, on the reverse strand, counting down.
CAGCCTGGAACATTCAGGGCCTGAATGCGTCAGCATTTGGTTCTAAACCACAAGATCCAGACTTCACAAACAAGCTGACGAGCATAGACATTTTTATTCT